>NC_045443.1:110057480-110076865 GCF_002776525.5 Piliocolobus tephrosceles | reverse complement strand
CCCGGCCTTTTTTCTGTTTTCAAAATATTTTTATAAAATAGAGATGGGGGGTCCCACTATGTTGTCCAGGCTGGTCTCGAACTCCTGGGCTCAAGTGAGCCTCCCACCTCAGCCTCCCAAAGTGCTAGGATTATGGGTGTAACCCACCATGCCCAGCCTGGATTTCTTCTTTTAATTCCATCTGGGTCAGCCATTAATTGAAGGACTTAATCCATTGTCACTGACAGCTCATGTTTGATATCATATCTGCTAATTGTTTCCTACTTTCAATTTTTTGTTTTCTGTCCTCTGCCACTTAGTGACTTCAGTGACTGTCTACTTCAGGCAGACACCTGTTTCTTATTCAAATAAGATTCTAATTATTTTAAATTATACTGGTAGTTATTATTGAAGGGAAGATAACTTTTGCCTCTCTTGGATGGGAAGTGAAGAATTTCTGGCTGTTGCTCTACTAGTCCCCATTAAATGAAATACAGCAGGCTCAGCAGTTGCTTCATTTTAAACACTAGTTAAACAGCCTAGGCCCACACAATCTACCTGCTTATCTGTTCCCTGTCACCACTGTCATCTCTTCTTTTTTAAAAATAGATTCTAAAAGAATTTATCACATTTGTCCTTGACCTCACCCCTGTGATGGTAGGATCAAACATACTATTATTAACTGCTTTTATGAAGATCTTTGTACAGGGCGGGGCAAGGTGGCTCACACCTGTAATCCCAGCAGTTTGGGATGCTGAGGTGGAAGGATTGCTTGAGGCCAGGAGTTCACGATCAGCCTGGGTAACGTAAGGAGACCCCGTCTCTAAAAAAATTTAAAAATTGGTGGGGCATTGACGGCACACACTTGTAGTCCCAGTTACTTGGGAAGCTGAGATGGAAGGATTGCCTGAGCCTGGGATGTTGGGTTGCAATGAGCTGTGATTGTGCCACTGAGCTCCAGCCTGAGCAACAGCACTTTAGGAGGCCAAGGCGGGCAGATCACTTGAGGCCAGGAGTTCCAGATCAGCCTGGGCAACATGATGAAACCCCATCTCTACCAAAAATACAAAAATTAACTGGGCATGGTGGTGCGTGCCTGTAGTCCCAGCTACTTGGGAGCTGAGGCACAAGAATCACTTGAACCTAGGAGGTGAAGGTTGCAGTGAACCAAGATAACGCCACTGCACTCCAGCCTGGGCAACAGAGTGAGACTCTGTCTCAAAAAAAACAAACAAACCCACAGCCCTGTATGTATACATATATACACTGACATAAATGTGCATGTGCATATACACACTCCCTCTGGGCCTGACTGTGTGAGACACACTCGACACACACAGAAATGGGATTCTCTTGTTTTACACTGATGTTTTCGCATACTACAACTGGAAAATCTTTCTTTTTTTTTGTTTGTTTGTGTGTTTGTTTGTTTTTGTTTTTTTTTGAAATGGAGTTTTGCTCTCTTGCCAGGCTGGAATGCAGTGGCGGGATCTTGGCTCACTGCAACCTCTACCTCCTAGGTTCAAGTGACTCTCCTACCTCAGCCTCCTGAGTAGCTGGCACTACAGGTGCACACCACCATGCCCAGCTAATTTTTGTATTTTTAGTAGAGACCGGGTTTCACCATGTTGGCCAGAATGGCCTTGATCTCTTGATCTTGTGATCTGCCCACCTCAGCCTCCTAAAGTACTGGGATTACAGGCGTGAGCCACCCCACTCGACTGTAGATCTTTCTATATCATTACTGTGTTGGGTTTTTTGTTGTTGTTGTTTTTAGAGACAGGGTCTCACTCTGTTGCACAGGTTGGAGTGCAGAGGTGTGATCATGGCTCACTGCTGCCTCAATCTCCCAGCCGCAAGCAATCCTCCCACCTCAGCCTCCTGAGTAGCTGGGACTATAGGAATGCACCACTATGCCCAACTAATTTTTTTATTTTTTGTAGAAATGGAGTCTTGCTATCTTGCTCTGCCTGGTCTCAAACTCCCGGCCTCAGTCCTCCTGGCAATGCCTCCCAAAGTGCTGGGATTACATGTGTGAGCCACCATACCTGGCCCACATCCAGGACTTCTTAACATTTTACGGGGGTGTATTTTTTTTTTCTTTTTTTTTTGAGACAGGGTCTCACTCTATCTCCCAGCCTGGAGTGCAGTGGCACAATCATGGCTCACTACAGCCTCAACCTGCCAGGCACAAGCAATCCCTCCGATCTCAGCCTCCGCAGTAGCTGAGACCAAACCTGGCTAATTTTTTTATTTTTCCTTTGTAGAGACAGGGTCTTGCTATATTGCCCAGGCTGGCCTCAAGCTCCTGGCTTCAAGCAATCCTCCTTCTTCGGCCACCCAAAGTGTTGAGATTATAGGCATGAGCCACTGCGCCCAGCCAGTATCCTTTTTTTCAATGGCTACATAATACCCCACTGTATGAATGTGCCATCCATAATCTGACCCTTCTTATAGGACATTTATGTTATCCTCTGGTTTTTTGTTATTACAAATAATGCAGCAGAACATATCCTTTACAATCATTTTTACATACTTTTACAAATAAATCTGTAACATTAAAGTTTTAGAAATAAAATGGCTTTGTCAAGATACGGTCATGTATTGCTTAACATCAGGAATATGTCCTGAGAAATGCATCATTAGGTGATTTTGTCATTGTGCAAACATCATGAAGCGTACTTATACAAACTAGATGGCAGAGCCTACTGCACACCTGGGCTATATGGTATAAACTATTGCTCCTAGGCTACACACCTGTACGGCATGCTACTGTACTGAATACTGTAGGTAACTGTAACACAATGGTATTTGTGTATCTAAACACATCCATACATAGAAAAGGTACAGTTTAAATACAATATAAAAGGTTAAAAATGGTGGCCAGGTGCAGTGGCTCACGCCTGTAATCCCAGCACTTTGGGAGGCTGAGGCAGGTGGATCACTTGAGGTCAGGAGTTCAAGACCAGCCTGGCCAACATGGTGAAACCCCATCTCTACTAAATATACAAAAATTAGCCAGGCTTGGTGGCGTGCACCTGCAGTCCTAGCTACCCACGAAGCTGAGGCAAGAGAATCGCTTGAACCCAGGAGATGGAGGTTTCAGTGAACCCAGATCATGCCACTACACCCCAGCCTGGGTGACACAGCAAGATTCCATTTCTAAAAAAAAAAGGTTAAAAATGCTATGTCTGGCTGGGCGCGGTGGCTCAAGCCTGTAATCCCAGCACTTTGGGAGGCCGAGACGGGCGGATCACGAGGTCAGGAGATCGAGACCATCCTGGCTACCACGGTGAAACCCCGTCTCTACTAAAAAAAAATACAAAAAACTAGCCGGGCGAGGTGGCGGGCGCCTGTAGTCCCAGCTACTCGGGAGGCTTAGGCAGGAGAATGGCGTAAACCCGGGAGGCGGAGCTTGCAGTGAGCCGAGATCCGGCCACTGCACTCCAGCCTGGGCGACAGAGAGAGACTCCGTCTCAAAAAAAAAAAAAAAAAAAAGGTATGTCTATACAGGACAGCTCCATTATAATCTTTTTTTTTGAGATGGGGTGTTGCTATGTTGTCCCCACTGGTCTCAAACTCCTAAGTTCAAAAGATTCTCCTGCCTTGGCCTACCAAAGTGCTGGGATTACAGGTGTGAGCCACCACGGCCCAGTCCATTATATTCCCTTTTTTTTTTTTTTTTTTTTGTGAGCTGGCGTCTTGTCTTGTCGTCTAGACTGGAGTGCAGTGGCCCGATCTCACCTCACTGCAACCTCTCCCTCCCGGGTTCAAGCAATTCTCCTGCCTCAGCCTCCTGAGTAGCTGGGATTACAGGCACCCGCCACCACACCCAGCTAATTTTTTTGTATGTTTTTAGTAGAGATAGGGTTTTACCATGTTGGCCAAGCTGGCCTCAAACTCCTGACTTCAGACAATCCACCCACCTCGGCCTCCCAAAGTGCTGGGACTACAGGCGAGAGCCACCGCGCCCAGCCCATTATACTCTTATGGGACCACCATTATGTATGCCGTCCATCATCAACTGAACCATCATTATGTGGCACATGACTGTATGTAATTTTTTTTATTTTGACAAATATTGTCAGACCACCCTCAAAATAAGGTACGGGTCTGGATGGGCATACAGTGTGAAATCTGCTGTTTTCCCTCACTTGTGCCAATACTGCATATATTACCAGACTCTCTCATCTTTGTCTATCTGATTAATGGAAAATGGTGCCATGTTAGTTTGCATTTCTTTGTAAGACTGAGCACTTTTTCATGTTTTCAGACCGCTTGTTTTTCCTTTTCTATGAGTTGTCAGTTTGTCGTTGCTCATTTCCTATTAGATTTGTAGCTCTTGATATAACTAGAATATTACCCTTTACTGTATGTGTTGCAAATATTTGTCTCCGTTTTTTTTTTTTTTTTTTTTTTTTTTGCCCCCCTTTTTAGTCTGTGGTATTTTTTTTCCTACGGAGGTTCATGTTGGCATGGTTAAATTTATCAGATTTTTCCATTATGATTTCTGGGTTTCTTGCCATGCTTAGAAACTGTCTTAATTCACAGCAATGTTATGTGGTAGAAATTAATTAATACATGCAAAATGCTTAGCACAGAACCCACCCTTGGAGTTTCACCTTTGGAACTAGAAATTTAGATGTTATCCGGAAGAAAACATTCAGAATAAAGTCACAGATCTTAACGGGACCCTGCACAGCATGGCCCCTGGTTGACTCTGGTTCTCTGATCACGTCTCCGATTTCCTCCAATTGCCACATGTGACTTTTACATGTGCTTTTCCCTCTGGTGGTCCCACACTCAGATCCCCCATCCTACCTTCTCAGAAAACCCCCTGCTTCTCAGGGGTGATACTCAACATAGCAACATAGCATCTAATCACACGTTTCTACAGCCACCAGGCTGAAGGCTAGACTGGCAGTTCCATGAGGGTAAAGGACATGTCTATTTCTTTTATTGTTTTTTAGAGATAAGGTCTCGTTCTGCCCCCAGGCTGGAGCGTAGTGGCGTGATCACAGCTCACTGCAGCTCCAACTCCTGGGCTCAAGCAATCCTCCCACCTCAGCCTCCCGAGTAGGAACATGTCCATTTCTTCACCACCGTACCCGCAGCCCCTAGCAAATGGTTAATACAGAGCAGTTCCTTACTAAACATTTGCGGCCAGAAGGGAAGGAAGAGCAATCTTGGGGTGAGCCCCACCACTACTCTCTCCTACATCCACACAGGTTCACATCTGTGACCTGGGTGATGTCAACAGGAGGCTGTCAAGGATGACTCCAACTTCCACGTACTCAAGAGGAAGAGGCAGAAGGTAGCTGACAAAGCCCTCTTCAAACTGGTCCCACCAGCTCTTTATGTGGCAAAAAGATGGTCATTGTTTTTAATACACAGTCTCTTCTCACCCAATTGGTGGTGATGACAAGGATATTTTTCCCTATCTGTATGCTACTGTAGTCATTTTAATAAGAATTTGCAAAGTGAATGTCTAGAGCACCTATGCATATGAGCCAAAAACTTGCCCCAAAGCCTCCCCATGCATTTGGAAACACCAAATGTTGATATCTGAAACTAACTTGCAGTCTGGGTAACAAAGTAAGACCTCATCTCCAGAAAAAAAAAAAAAAAATTAATTAGCTGGGTGATGGCACATGCCTATGGTCATAGCTACTCTAAAGGCTGAGGCAGAGGCCAAAGGTTTGAGACCAGCCTGGGCAACATAGTGAGACCTCATCTCTAGAAAAAAAAAAAAAATGTTTTTTAATTACTCAGGCATGGTGGCCCACACCTGTGGTCCCATTTACTTTAGAGGCTGAGATGAGAGGATTGCTTGAGCCCAAGCATCTGAGGCTGCAGTGAGCCATGATTGTGCCATTACACTCCAGTCTGGGTGATAGACCAAGACCCTGTCTCAAGATAAAAATAAAACAACAACAACAACAACAAAGCTATATGAATCACAAAATAAAAAAGATGATTTATCCATACTTATATTGTTACAAACACTAATTTTTCCACAATTATGAACTGGCTCTGATAATAAGAAAAAAGCAATATATGGCCAGGCATGGTGGCTCACACCTTTAATCCCAGCACTTTGGGAGGCTGAGGCAGGCAGATCACCTGAAGTCAGGAATTCAAGACCAGCCTGACCAACATGGTGAAACCCCGTCTCTACTAAAAATGCAAAAATTAGCTGGGTGTGGTGGCATGCACCTGTAATCCCAGCTACTTGAGAGGCTGAGGCACAAGAATCACTTGAACTCAGGAGACAGAGGTTGCAGTGAGCTGAGATGGTGCCACTGCACTCCAGCCTGGGCAACACAGCAAGACTGTGTCTCAAAAAAGAAAAATGTAATATGTTGGCTATGATACATTACAGCTGGTTAAAATTACAGCTATACTTACTGAATGTTTGTCACGTGCCTGTGTGCAAAGCAGACTTGAGAAATCAAACTTTTCCCTACTACGTTCTGCTATTTATTTCTAAAAATTTCTTTTTTTAAATACCCTTGTTCTTGCTCTCATCTCATATTTCTAAAAATTTCTTTTTTGTTGTTGTTGGTTTTTTTTTTGAGACGGAGTCTCGCTCTGGCACCCAGGTTGGAGCACAGTAGCACAATCTCAGCTCACTGCAACCTCCACTCCCGGGTTCAAGCGTTCTCCTGCCTCAGCCTCCCAAGTAGCTGGAATTACAGGCATGTACCACCACACCCAGCTAATCTTTCTGTAATTTCAGTAGAGACAGGGTTTCACCATGTTGGCCATGGTCTCAAACTCCTGACCTCAAGTGATCTGCCCGCCTCGGCCTCCCAAAGTGCTGGGATTACAGGAGGCATGAGCCACTGCACCTGGCCCACCCTGTCTCTTAAAAAAAAAAAAGTAGTTTCAACTGCCAAAGGTGAAACTAGGTAAACACCACCTACATCCATCAGCTAGATCAGCAACAGAAGATAAGGTAGGTGGTCTTCTCCTTTACCCTTTTATTAAATAAACTGCATTGTTTCATTTACAATTTATAATTATGCTATCCTGTTATTAAGAACAAACAGATGAGAATAGTATTTTCAGGGAAACTTAGTAACCAGTATTTAGCACAGAGGCTGGAGACAGTAAGGACTTAATAAACATTAGTTTTCACTATTATTATCATAATTATTATTAGTGGATGTTATGCAGGATAGATACTTCTCATGCATAATTCTGTTAGTTTCACATAGGCAATTGTGACATGTATATCATTTAAGTTAACACTGCTTTTTCATATACTTCTCCATGGCTCTGGAACTGTCTCTATATTATTTCAAGCAATAGTTAGAGGCTGGACACGGTGGCTCACACTTGTAATTCCTGTCTGTAAGAGTTTACATTTCTCAGCAACAAAAAGAGAAAAAAAAAAAAGTTTTGGCCAGGTGTGGTGGCTCACGCCTGTAATCCCTTTGGGAGGCCAAGGCAGGTAGATCACCTGAAGTCAGGAGTTCAAGACCAGCCTGACCAACATGGCGAAACCCCATCTCTACTAAAAATACAAAAATTACCCAGGTGTGGTGGCGCATGCCTGTAATCCCAGCTACTCGGGAGGCTGAAGCAGGAGAATCATGTTAATCAGCGGGGCAAGGGTTGCAGTGAGGCAAGACGGTGCCACAGCACTCTAGCCTGCCCTACAAGAGTGAAACTCTGTATCAAAAAAAAAAAAAAAGAGTTTACAAACCTGAACTATTTGCCAGGAAATCACACCCGAAATCTGAATGCAGATCTGCAAAGGCTCGGGACTTATGTCAAGTGAGTTTTTAAAAAAGATGCTGATGAAACAAAAAGAAAATACAATGATGCTGAATATTTTATCTATGCATCCCCCTCCCCCAGTGATGTGGGGAAACAGTCAAACTGGCCAGTAATTTCAGGAACTTCATCTCAAGGCTGCTATACTGAGAAAGGAGATTTAGGTGGGGGGGGTGGGGGGGCGGCCCATGCCTGTAATCCCAGCACTTGGGGAGAATCGCTTGAGCCCAGGAGTTCAGACCTCATCTCTACAAAAAATCAAAAAAATTAGCCGAATGTGGTGGTGCACGCCTGCAGTTCCAGCTACTCAGGAGGCTGAGGAGAGTGTATCCCTTGAGCCCAGGAGGTTGAGGCTACAGTAAGCTATGATTGCAACATCACCCTCTAACCTGGGTGACAGAGTGAGACCTTGTCTCAAAAAATAGAGGGGTGAAATTTAAACTAGGGATCCAAAGTCTAATTTCAGGGTGGGAGCGCTTTGAGGGATGAGAAATTACTTAATGGGTATAATTTACATTATTCAGGTGATGGTTACACTAAAAGCCCAGACTTCAATGCTGGACAATAGATTCACGTAAAAAAAACTGCATTTGTAACCTTTAAATGTATAAAGTCTAATTTCAGTTTCTTGTATGCATATAAATTTATATCTCTTTTACCTGCTACTCCAGAAAAATTATTATATTTGTTCTTGGGGAGTAAGTTTATAGTTTGTTACTTTCTACAGATTACAAGAATATTCCTCATTTCTAATCTAATTAATTAAATTTTAATATCCTACAGTAAGAGAGTAAGTTATGCAGAAAAAAAAAGGGGTCAATAGGGACAAGCATTAGAAGTAAAAGGCTACAAAAAAGTTAAATTCTTGAAAAGTGTTCTAATGCATGCTACACTGTATTTCATTTAACTAGCCCCGCATTGATGAACCTATCAGCTGTCTCCAATATTTTGCCATCACCAACAATAATGCAATAAATATCCTACTGAATGTAAAAATTTTTTTGAAGTTGTTAGGCAGGGCGCAGTGGCTCACGTCTGTAATCTCCAGCACTTTGGAGGCCGAGGCGGGTGGATTGCCTGAGCTCAGGAGTTTGAGACCAGCCTGGGCAACATGGCAAAACCCCACCTCTACACATACACACACACACACACACAATTAGCCAGACATGGTGGCATGTGCCTGCAGTCCCAGCCACTTGGGAGACTGAGGTGGGAGAATCGCTTGAGCCTGGCAGGCAGAGGTTGCAGTGAGCTGAGGTCGTAAGCCTGGGTGACAGAGTAAGACCCCATCTCAAAAAAAAAAAAAATATTTGTTAAAGCAGCTTTTTATCTTTTTTTTTTAAGCAGCTTTTTAATGGTAGTACATAGCTATGTCTTTATAAATCACTATTTTCTCATAGAGTTTCATTGGTCAGCATCTCTGCTTTGATGACAAGGCAGTAAACAAAAACTACCTCCAAAAAAGACTTTCCACAAACTACTTCTACCCAAGTTCAAAGCCTCTCTCATCACTTGTCTCATCTCCCTGAATCTACTCCTGCCTCCTACAATCCTTCCTTCACAGCAGCCAGAGAAATATTTTAAAATAGATCAGCTCATGCCACTCCGCTGATCACATCCTTCTATGATTTTGCATTGCTCTAAAAATACAATCTGCACTCCTCTCCATGGTCCACATGACACTAAAGACATTAAGAATCCCTGTGTGGTCTGCTCTGCTCCCACCTACCTCCCATCTTCCCAGCCTCACAGCTCCCACATGTGCTCTCTCCCAGTCTTCAATCACTCCAAGATCTTCTCCCACTTCAGCACTTTTGCATGTGCTGTTTCCTAAAACCTAATTTGATTTGATGCTGGCATAAAAGTCTGTCTCCCTCCCTAAATTCCGTGCTCCTCACGAACATGGATAGTATTTTTCCTATTTCAGTGTTTTCCTATTTCAGTGTTGTCAAAGAGCATCAGATATACACATTTGCTCAAGGCACAAAGTCCTCCAAAATTCACAGTAAGAACTGGGCTGCATTTTAGGGCATCTGAATCCATTTCAGGGTCTCCAATCCTTGGTTGGGGTCCACAACACCCAGAGACCTTGCCAACATCACTTTTTGCCTCTTTCTTCCTTAAAAACGTTGTTTGGCGTTGGATGGCAGGTGCTGTCTGTGTTTCCCAGAGGGAAGGGGAATAAACTGAGTGTCTCTATTGTTCTATGGCTGCCTAACAAAGTACACCACGGCCTGCTAGGAACAATTACAAACATGAGTTGGCTCTGCTTTTCCAGCATCATGTGCCACTCATAACAGTCTCCACATTGACCATGGACATGAGGGATAAGTCATCTTAGCAGCGGCCTCTGAACTTGAGCAACTCTAACCAAAAACTTGGCCTTACATCAGGACCTAATGTTAATAAAGACATCCCAGTTTCAACTGGAAAGACACAGAACTGTTATTTTTCAGCAAGGCAAGTTTATTTACTCCTGCAGGAGATAAACAAACGTGGCCACCAGGGAGAGCCCAGGACAAAATGTACTTGACCTGCAAGAGATAAACCAAAAGCCTCCAGTCTCAGAACAAGCTGAATTTTCTGCCCCCTCAGCTCATCGTCGCGTATGGATTTCAGAGGAACAAAAACAGATGTAAAGGAGGTACCACAAGATGAAGGAAGAGTTGGAAAATACAGGCAGCTTTGTTGGTTTCACAAAGGCAGAGAAGGGCAGAGAAGCAACCTCAAAATCTAAACCCAGTACTATCACTGCTACATGATCAAGGAAGAAGTCACTTAATTGCTCAATGCCTTAGTTTCCCTACCTATGATGCTGAGAGATATCAGTACATTGAGTATACTTACATTTTAATTACTGGATGCATATAAAAGTCTAACCCAAAAGGAGTTATTTTGATAATTAAGCAAAACAAAATTCAGACCACTAATTGTCATTCGGGCATCAGCTCATACGATCACCTTCTCTAAATCACCTATCAAAACTAACTGCATTCTCCCATCTTCACATTTCTGTAGGATTTTTTTCCCTCCTAGAATTTATTACTACCTGAAATTGTCCTATTTAGTCATGTGCTTGCCTGCTCTCTCTCAGCCATGAAAATAGCAATATTGGCCGGGAGCGATGGCTCACGCCTGTAATCCCAGCACTTTGGGAGGCCGAGGCAGGTGGATCACCTGAGGTCGGGAGTTTGAGATCAGCCTGGCCAACATGGAGAAACCCCATCTCTACTAAAAATACAAAATTAGCCGGGCGTGGTGGCGCATGCCTGTAATCCCAGCTACTCAGGAGGCTGAGGCAGGAGAATCGCTTGAATTTGGGAGGCAGAGGTTGTGGTGAGCCAAAATCGTGCCATTGCACTCCAACTTGGGCAACAAGAGTGAAACTCCGTCTCAAAAAAAAAAAAAGAAAGAAAGAAAGAAAGAAACTAGCAATATTTTCCTGTCTTACTGCTTTATCCTGCCTGGCTCATTAACTTACTGTTGAAGGAATTAATACTAGCTTAAAGTAATTTGAAGGCCGGACACAGTGGCTCATGCCTGTAATCCCAGCACTTTGGGAGGCCAAGGCAGGAAGCTCGCTTGAGCCCAGGAGTTTGAGACCAGTCTAGCCAACCTGGCAAAACTCTGTCTCTACAAAAAAATACAAAAATTAGCTGGGTGTGGTGGTGCACACTTGTAGTCCCAGTAATCGGCAAGCTGAGGAGGAAGGATGGATTGAGCCTAGGAAAACAAGGCTGCAGTGATCGCACCACTGCACTCCAGCCCGGGCAACAAAGTGAGACTCTCAAAAAAACATAATAATAACAATAATAATAAAATTCTAGGGCTGGGCAGGGTGTCTCACGCCTATAATCCCAACACTGCAGGAGGCCAAGGTGAGAGGATCACTTGAACCCAGGGATTTGAGACTGCCCTGGGCAACACAGTGAGACCCCATCTCTATTCAAACAATTTAAAAATTTTAAAAAAACAATAAAATTTTAGGAAATATAAACTAATATATAGTGACAGAAAGCAGAACAGTGGCTGCCTAAGAACAAACGAGGGATTACAAAAAACATGAGGCAAAATTACGAGGGGCGATAGATGTGTTCATTATCTTGACTGTGGTGGTGGTTTCCCAAGTGTATATGTATGTCAAAACTGATCAAATTGTACATTTAAATATATGCATTTAATTGCATGTCATTTATAGCTCATTAAGGCTGGTTAATAAAACAGACTTATAATCCAAAAAATGATAAATCATTCAAACTTCTGTGTATTATGTTCATAATCTGGCTTTTTGGGTGGTACACAATACCAGGGCTGGAGGGGAGAAGGAATTACTCCATTTCAAACTGTCATCTTTACCACTTGCTGCTTTGACTATGCCCATACTTCCATGCTTCTAAACTAACAAACTGGACAATGTAGGGTCTATTACTACGCAGATTTTTTCCCAACCCTCAGCCCTCTAAAGCAGCAGATCCTTACTTGTCTGGAAGAGCAGACACCAGGAACAAAAGGCTCAATGACTATTAGACAGATTAAAGAATAGACAACTGTTTATTTAAAAGCTCCCTAAAGAATTAGAACATTTGAGGCTATACACTGTTCCATTGAAACGCAGTTATATATTACCCAGATCTGCAAGCACTTGCCAACAGACCTGTCCAAGTAACTCACTTCCTACCAGTTCTGTTTCTTTTTTCTCCCCTTTTTAAATTCCAGATCTATGTAAGAATAACATGCCAGGTGTGTTTAGAGGAGACATTCCTAATATTTTGAAAAATCTCATTCAGGCCGGGTGCGGTGGCTCACACCTGTAATTCCAGCACTTTGGGAGGCCGAGGCAGGCGGATCTCGAGGTCAGGAGTTTGAGACCAACCTGGCCAACATAGTGAAACCCCGTCTCTACTAAAAATACAAAAATTGGCCGGGCACGGTGGCTCACGCTTGTAATTCCAGCACTTTGGGAGGCCGAGGCGGGCGGATCACAAGGTCAGGAGATAAAGACCATCCTGGCTAACATGGTGAAACCCCGTCTCTACTAAAAACACAAAAAAATTGCCGGACGTCGTGGCGGGCACCTGTAGTCCCAGCTACTCCAGAGGCTGAGGCAGGAGGATGGCTTGAACCTGGGAGGCGGAGCTTGTAGTGAGCCGAGATTGCGCCACGGCACTCCAGCCTGGGCAAGAGAGCGAGACTCAGTCTCAAAAAAAAAAAAATTAGCTGGGCATAGTGGCACGCCGGTAGTCCCAGCTACTTGGGAGGTTGAGGTAGGAGAATCGCTTGAACCTAGGAGGCGGAGGTTGTGGTGAGCCCAGATCGCGCTACTGCACTCCAGCCTGGGCTGTTAACAGAGTGAGACTCCGTCTCAAAAAAAGAGAAAAAAAAGAAAGAAAGAAAAATCTCATTCAAATAGCCTCAATAGCTTGAATCGTTTTTTAAATGTCTGAGACAGTGACCATAATTGAACAACCATGGAAAAGAACAGACAATGGGTCTTAAGTGTGAGTGGTATATGGAGTGACTATATAAAATAGCAGGATCATTATCTGAAAACAGGTCACACTACCGTTTGACAACAAAATTAAGGCTTACAAGTGGTTAGCAATAGTTACAAAATAATAGAAGCAACATAGTGATTAAAACTAGGGATTCTGTCTCCACCACATACTAGCTGTGAGGTTAGGCAATCTACTTAACCTCTCCCAAACTCGGTTTACTCATCTTTACAATGGGGATAATAGCAGCTATCTGATAGGGCTGTCGTCAGAACTAAGCAAATGTTAGCTATTAGCAGTAATAGTACCCTGATCTTTCAAAGGATCTCATTAACTCACTAATTCTCCTTAGTTTCAAATCTTGTCATTTACTAGCATGTTGCTTCTGGGCCTTGGTTTCCTCATCCATAAAACGGGTACCAGTAAAGTGACCTGACTGTTAAGGTTGCAGTGAAGGATTAAATAACGAGATGCGGCTCCCTTCCTTTCCATCTCCCAAAGCGAAGATCGCAGAGGAAGGAAATACTTCTAGTGGCTGCAGATACAGTCAGTTTTTCCATTTCTGGCACGTGAGCGGTGGGAGAAAAAGAAGACACAAAGGGGCACATAAAAGGGTCAGCGGTCCTTCGTGAAGTCCCCAAATGCACGCAAGTGGCACAGTGACCCAGAACGACTAGACCACTGGGGGCCCGGCCCCGCGCAACTCCCATCTCGTGTCCCAAGGAGCCTCCCCAAGTGAGCAGGGTTATTTCGGAATCACCATGAGGCAATTCTCATGAGGCAATGGGTCAGGAATGCGGCGCTGAGCCGGGCCGCTGGCGCCCGTGGTTCCCTAGGCGGCTCTACCTGCCCCGGGCCTGACGGGCATCCCCGGGGCTGCCGCAGCCGGAACTCGGGGAGGCAGGAAATGAATGGGGACCCAAGGGGTGGGGGCGCGGTGGGGCCGGCCCCCGGGCCGAGGAGGGACAGGGGACGAGGAGGGAACTGGCCCCCAATCCCGATCCGGGGCGGGAGCCCGAAGCCCGGCCGGGGCGCCCCCTTCCGGACGGGGCTGACCGACGCGGCGGGGGCCGGCCGAGGCCCGGGCCGGGCCCCTCGGGGCTCCTCACCTCCGCGATGTCATGTTCCTCCCGCCCTCCGGCTCCGCGACGGACCCGCTCCTTGCTCAAGCTCCGCTAGGCTCGGTCACATCGGGCTGGCCCGAGGGAGGCCCGCTCGGGACCGGACGCGGGGCAGAGCCAGCCGGCCGCGCACAGACCCCCCTCCAGGCCTGGGGATCCCGGAGACTGTGCAGCCGCCCCCCGGCCCGGCTCGCTCCTCCTCCGCCCCCGCCCTTCGCCGCCGTCGCCCCCGTGATGTCACCGCTCGCGACGCCCGCCGCCACTTCCTGCTTCCCATCAGCCGAGGACCGAGCCACGGCCGGGAATGGCAGCGCGAGGTTCCGCGGAGGCGCTAAGCGCAGCGTCCAAAGCATCCTTGCTTCCTCCCGGAAACCGCGGCCGCCGGCTGTGAGCTGCGCGCTCGGCGTCTAAGCCACTCCACCGACCGGGCGCGTCCGGGCCCACTGCCATACCGATTTCATTCATTTCGTTCCACAAATCGCCGCTCCACTCATTAGCTGTGGAACCTTGGGGAAATTACTGTCTCCGAGCCTCAGTTTCCTCCATTAGGCTGGGCGCGGTGGCTCACGCCCGTAACCCCAACACTTTGGGAGGCTGCGGCAAGAGGGTCGCTTAAGCTTAGGAGTTAGAGGCCAGCCTGGGCAAAAAAGACCTCATCTCTACAAAAAATGCAAAACCCTAGCCAGGCGTGGAGGCTGCGGCGGGAGGATAACTTAAGCCCGGGAAGTCGGCGCTGCAGTGACTCGCGATGATGCCACCGCCCTCCAGCCTGGGCGACAGGGAAAGACACTGCCTAAAAAAACTAGTAATAGGCCGGGCGCGTTGGCTCACGCCCGTAATTCCAGCACTTTGGGAGGCCTAGGCGGGCGGATCACGAGGTCGAGATGGAGACCATCCTGGCCAACATGTTCTCCACTAAAAATTCAAAAATGAGCTGGACGTGGTGGCGTTCGCCGGTAGTCCCAGCTACTTGGGAGGCTGAGGCAGGAGAATCGCTTGAACCTGGGAGGCAGAGGTTGCAGTGAGCCGAGGTCGCACCACTGCACTCCAGCCTGCAATAGAGCGAAACTCCGTCTTAATAATAATAATAATAATAATAATAATAATAATAATAATAACAAATACTACTTTGGGGTGGGAGCAGTAGTGGCACACGCCTGAAATCCCAGCGTGTGGAGGCTGAGGCGGGCGAATCGCTTGAGTCCAGGAGTTGGGAACCAGCCCCGGCAAAATAGTGAAATCCCATCTCTACAAAAAATACAAAAATTAGCCGGGCATGGTGGCGCGCGCCTGTAGTCCCAGCTACTCGGGAGGCTGAGGTGAGAGAATTGCTTGAGCCTGGAGGGTCGAGGCAGCTGTGAGCCGAGATCAGGCCACTGCACTCAGGCCAGGTATGGTGGCTCACGCCTTCATCCCAGCACTTTGGGAGGCCAAGGCAGGAGGCTTGCTTGAGCCTAGGAGTTCAAGACCAGCCTGGGCAACATGGCACAACCCTGTCTCTAAAACAAAAAACAAAAAAGCCGGGTGGTGGGGAAGTATTATTTTGGACACTGTGAAGCTCGAGCAAGAGGGCAAGGCCAGAAACAGAGAAGCCAGTCAAAATACGGGAATACTGCAGTATTCTGCTCTGGGAATAATGGTGACTCAGACCAGATTGAGAAGAGTAGAGTTTTTTACTTGATTGATGCCCATATGACTCATTGAAGGCTACAGATCTAGCTGGGTGTGGTGGCTCACACCTGTAATCCCAGCACTTTGGGAGGCCAAGGAGAGCAGATCACTTGAAGTCAGGCGTTCTCAAGACCAGCCTGGCCAACATGGTGAAACCCCATATCAACTAAAAATACAAAGATTAGTCGGGGTTGGTGGTGCACACCTGTAGTCCCAGCTACTCCTGAGGCTGAGGTGGGAGAATTGCTTGAACCAGACAGGCAGAGGTTGCAGTGAGCCCAGATTGCACCACTGCACTCCAGCCTGGGCGACAGGACAAGACTCTTTCTCAAAATAAATAAATAAAGGCTACAGATCTAATGAATGGCAGAGCCGTAAAGTTTAACCCATATCTATATAGCTCCAGAAGCCTCAAGGTTTTTTTTTGTTTTTTTTTTTTTTGAGACAGAGTCTTGCTCTGTTGCCCAGGCTGGAGTGCAGTGGCCCGATCTCAGCTCACCGCAAGCTTCCCCCGCCCCGTTTTACGCCATTCTCCGGCCTCAGCCTCCCGAGTAGCTGAGACTACAGGCGCCCGCCACCTCGCCCGGCTCGTTTTTTGTATTTTTTAGTAGAGACGGGGTTTCACCGTGTTAGCCAGGATGGGCTCGATCTCCTGACCTCGTGATCCGCCCTTCGCGGTCTCCCAAAGTGCTGGGATTACAGGCTTGAGCCACCGTGCCCGGCCAGAAGCCTCATTGTTTTAATGCTTGCCCATTTCATTCATATACAAATGACTCTCATACTGTGTGCTAACTGCTTCAGCACTCATGTGCTCCTTACAGAGATCACCTTTAATATATGTCAATTTAATTCACATAATAGCCATTCAACAAGCATTTGTCCCTCTCCCTAAACCTGGCCACCTAGATGACAAGCAACATTTTAACTGATCTCAGGGCTGCAGGCCTAAACTTCCTAATCCAATCTCCACATAGTAGCCAGAGTAATCTAAACTACAAAACTAGGCGGGGCACTGTAGCTCATGCCTGTAATCCCAACACTTTGAGAGGCCAAGGCAGGTGGATCACCTGAGGTCAGGAGTTTGAGATCAGCCTGGCCAACATGGTGAAACCCAATCTCTACTAAAAATACAAAATTTAGCTGGGTGCAGTGGTGGGCACCTGTAGTCCCAGATACTTGGGAGACTGAAGCGAGAGAATTGCTTGAACCCAGGAAGTGGAGGTTGCAGTGAGCCAAGATTGCACCACTGCACTCCAGCCTGGGCGACAGAGCGAGACTCTATCTCAAAAAAAAAAAAAAAAACTGCAAAACTGGTCACTCCCTACATTGAATTTGTCAATGGCTTCTCCTTGTTTTTAGGATGAAATCCAAAAAAAAAATAAAAGGTTTATCCCCCCGGGTGTGGTGGCTCACGTCTGTAATCCCAGTGTTTTGGGACTCCTAGGTGGGAGGATTGCTTGAGCCCGAAGAGTTCAAGAACAGCCTGGGCAACAGATTAAGACCCCTGTTCCTACAAAAAAAAAGGTTTTTGTTTTGTTTGAGGCAGACTCTCACTCTGTCACCCAGGCTGGAGTGCAGTGGCGCAATCCCGGCTCACTGCAACCTCCACCTCCCGGATTCAAGTGATTCTCCTGCTTCAGCCTCCCAAGTAGCTGGGATTATAGGCACGCACAACCATTACCAGCTAATTTTTTTTTTTTTTTTTTTTTTGTATCTTTAGTAGAGACAGGGTTTCACCATGCTGCCCAGGCTGCTTTCCAACTCCTGACCTCAAGTGATCCACCCACCTCAGCCTCCCAAAGTGCTGGATTACAGGCGAGCCACCATGCCTGGCCCAAAAAAAAGTTAAAAAAAATTTTTTCAGACACAAGGTCTTGCTATGTTGCCCAGGCTGGCCTTGAACTCCTGGCCTCAAGCAGCCCTCCCACTTTGACCTCCCAAGGCCTTGGACTTACAGGTGTGAACCAATGCACCCAAGTTTTTTAACTCTGATCCCCAATCACTTCACCAGCCCGACTCCCCACTACTCACTTCATTTTCTATGATCCAGCCATGCTGAATGACTTTCAGCTCCCCTCAATAATGCCATATTCTTTCCCAGCTTAGAGCCTTTTAACAGTCTGCTTTCTTCCCCCGGAGGGTTCTTCCTGACTCTCCTCCACATCAACTCTATGCCTCTGATCTCAGACTAGGAGCCACTTCCTCTGGAATACAAGCCTCACCTGAGTCCAGGTCAGCTGGTCACCAAGATACCTATCCTTAGAACCTAACACGCTACACTATAAATCTAAGAGCCTGTATCATATAAGAAGCATCCAATTAAGTTCTTTCTTTTTTTTTTTTTTTTTTTTTTTGAGACGGAGTCTCGCTCTGTCTCACAGGCTGGAGTGCAGTGGCGCCATCTCAGCTCACTGCAAGCTCCACCTCCCAGGCTGCCTCAGCCACCATGCTCGGCTAATGTTTTGTAATTTTTTTAGTAGACACGGGGTTTCACCGCATTAGCCAGGATGGTCTTGATCTCCTGACCTCATGATCCGCCTGCCTCGGCCTCCCAGAGTGCTAGGATTACAGGTGTGAGCCACTGCACCCGGCCACTTGATCTGGCAGCCTGGGTGTCTATAAGCAAGTTATTTGACTCTTCTGTGTCTGTTTCCTTCTCTGTAAAATAGGAATCAAAATCCTACCATAGGGTAGGTTTGTGAAGTCCTTAGAACAGTGTCTGGCAGAGTCAGCACTTGATAAAAGCTGGCTATCATTTGTCTCTTTTCCAAAGTAAACTATTAGCTCTTTGAGTGCAGGAACTACTACCTCCCTAGTGTTTCCTATAGTCTGCATACTCTGCAACTAGAATGAATGATCTTTTCTAAAATACAAATTTAATCACGTCACTCCCCTGTTGTATGAAGGAGGTTCAAACCCTCTAGCATTAAGTTGAACTCCTTCCCTTAGTACATCAGTCCCTTCTAGATATGGCCTGTGGCAACACCCTCACATAATCTGGCAGTTTCTAAAGGCTTCTAGCTGTTTCTTGCATCCCTGCCTTCCGAAATTTAGTTCCTACTGCCCGGAATACTCTTCAAACCCTTCTCCATCTGGAAAACAGTCATGCAAGGTTCAGCTCCAACTTAAGCAGCTCCTCCAGAAAACATTCTTTCACTTTTTGATAATAAAAGAGAGACTCCCTTCCTATGCTCCTGGGGTTACCTCTTCATGCCTCTATCAGCACCTAACACATTTCAACATCATTGTGGGTTCTGTCATCATTGTTCTGTGTCTTCCTCTAGATTATGAGCTCCTTTTTTTTTTTTTTTTTTTTTTTTTTTTTTTTTTTTTTTTTTTT
>NC_045443.1:109996638-110057380 GCF_002776525.5 Piliocolobus tephrosceles | reverse complement strand
TTTTTTTTTTTTTTTTTTTTTTTTTTTTTTTTTTGAGGCAGAGTCTTGCTCTGTCGCCCGGACTGGAGTGCAGTGGCCTGATCTCAGCTCACTGCAAGCTCCGCCTCCTGGGTTTACGCCATTCTCCTGCCTCAGCCTCCCGAGTAGCTGAGACTACAGGCGCCCGCCACCTCGCCCAGCTAGTTTTTGTATTTTTAGTAGAGACGGGGTTTCCCCGTGTTAGCCAGGATGGTCTCGATCTCCTGACGTCGTGATCCGCCCGTCTCGGCCTCCCAAAGTGCTGGGATTACAGGCTTGAGCCACCGTGCCCGGCTATGAGCTCCTTTTAAGACAGAGTCATTGTCTTCCTTTTTTTTTTTTTTTTTTTTTTTAAATACAAACAGGGTTTTGCCATGTTACCCAGATTGGTCTAAAACCCCTGGGCTCAAACAATCATCCTGCCTCCCAAAGTGCTAGGATTACAGGCATGAGCCACCGGCTGGTCTTCCCATCTTTATATGCCTGGAGTAGTGCCTGGCATATTAATTTATATGGCCGGGCATGGTAGCCAACAGGAGGATCTCTTGAGACCAGGAGTTTGAGACCAACCTGGGCAACATAGCAAAAAAAAAAAAAAAAAAAAACTCCATCTGAATTTTATTTTACTTTATTTTATTTTATTTTTTCGAGACAAAGTCTTTGCTCTGTCGCCCAGGCAGGAGTGCAGTGGCACGATCTCAGCTCACTGCAAGCTCCACCTCCCGGGTTCACACCATTCTCCTGCCTCAGCCTCCCGAGTAGCTGGGACTACAGGCGCCTGCCACCAAGCCGGGCTAATTTTTGTATTTTTAGCAGAGACAGGGTTTCACCATGTTACCAGGCTTTAAAAGATTTACTGTCTAACAAAAAACAAAAAATACAGCTGAGGCAACACTGTGAGACCCCGTGTCTACAAAAAACGTAAAAAAATGAGCCAGGTATGGTGGTGTGCACTGTACTCCCAGCTACTCAGGGGGCTGAGGTGGGAGGATTGTTTGAACCCAGGAGGTCAAGGCTGCAGTGATCCATGATCTCACCTTGCATTCCAGCCTGGGCAACAGAGCGAGATTCCGTCTCAAAAAAAAAAAAAATTAGGCTGGGCGAGGTGGCTCATGCCTGTAATCCCAGCACTTTAGGAGGCCGAGGTGGGCAGATCACCTGAGGTTAGGAGTTTGAAACCAGCCTGGCCAACATGGTGAAATCCCGTCTCTAATAAAAATACAAAAAACTTGCCAGGCTCACGCCTGTAATCCCAGCACTTTGGGAGGCCGAGGCAGGCGGATCACAAGGTCAGGAGATCGAGACCATCCTGGCTAACACGGTGAAACCCGGTCTCTACTAAAAACACAAAAAATTAGCCAGGCATGGTGGTGGGCGCCTGTAGTCCCAACTACTCGGGAGGCTGAGACAGGAGAATGGCTTGAACCCAGGAGGCAGAAGTTGCGGTGAGCCAAGATCACACCACTGCACTCCAGCCTGGGCAACAGAACAAGACTCCATCTCGAAAAAAAAAAAAAAAAAAAAAAGATTAAGTGTCTGCAAAAATGTCTGCTTTGTGATTAAAGTGCTGCACAAATTTCAGAGAATTTTATACATGCAAAACTAAGCTTAACAAAAATATTTATTTATTTATTTATTTATTTATTTATTTATTTATTTATTTATTTTTTGAGATGGAATCTCGCTCTGTCGCCCGCGCTGGAGTGCAGTGGCCGGATCTCAGCTCACTGCAAGCTCCGCCTCCCGAGTTTACGCCATTCTCCTGCCTCAGCCTCCCGAGTTGCTGGGACTACAGGCGCTGGCCACCTTGCCCGGCTCGTTTTTTGTATTTTTTAGTAGAGACGGGGTTTCACCGTGTTAGCCAGGATGGTCTCGATCTCCTGACCTCGTGATCCGGCCGTCTCAGCCTCCCAAAGTGCTGGGATTACAGGCTTGAGCCACCGCGCCCGGCCAAAATATTTACTTTATGACTAAACATGTTATTTTGCCCAACTAATGAACTGTAAATTTTGCAATACCGCAACAAAACACAATAGGGGGTTCATCTACGTTTTTATTTTAATGACAGGTCATTCAACAACTGTTTTGGGGTGTTTACTAGGTGAAATTCTCTGAGATTGCCAGAAATTTTAGGGCGCCCACGTAAGCAACTGTGCATTTCATGCATTCATTGTGGTACATTTACTGCAGTTGAAGTTTCTAAGAGGTGCTTTGCTGAGGAAGCTAAACAAATAAAGCTGCTGACATTCCCATTCTCAAAAAAAGGGCAGTGTTCATCTGATCATTGTATTTGTATCCTCAGTCAATCAGAACGAGAAAAAGGCTAAATGATTCTCAGAGACACAGCCATGAAGCAGGTGGTTTCTATCTGAAAAAAATCAAGGTGAAAAGCTCTAGCAACCAGAAAAAAACAAATGGAGGAAAATGGAAAACGCAAGATAGAAGGTATTACAAATGTGTACATGTTGGCTCAAGGGCTTTGAAGCAGTAAAGAACTATCACATATACTGTGTTATTTTGCAAAAGATAACAAGTATTCTTATTTTTAATTGTAACATGAGCAAAACTCTCATGCATCTTCATCTTCATTAATCATCTCTTTAATCTTGCAGCCTAATGGTCAACAGTGCAATCTTTGGAATCAGATCTATGCTGTGAGCAAGTTACTTAATGTCCTGGACTTACCTCAGTTTCCTCATAATAGTATCGTTCACAGGTTTTTGGGAGAATTAAATGAGATAAAGCAAGGCACATTGCATGCAATATTGCTTATTATCTCTGGCGCATAAACTTTAGCAGAATATTTAACAACAACTAGAATGTTGATGATCAGATGATAGTGGTGATGATGGTGACAATAACAAGACCTAACAGTTGGCCAGGCATGGTGGCTCACACCTGTAATCCCAGCACTTTGGGAGGCTGAGGTGGGTGGATCACTTGAGGTCAGGAGTTCAAAACTAGCTTGGCCATCATGGTGAAACCCTGTCTCTACTAAAAATACAAAAAATTAGCTGGGCATGGTGGTGTGTGCCTGTAATCCCTGCTACTCGGGAGGCTGAGGCAGGAGAATCACTTGAACCCGGGAGACAGAGGTTGCCGTGAGCCAAGATAGTGCCACCGCACTCCAGCCTGGATGACAGAGCGAGACTCCATCTCAAAAGAAAAGAAAAAAAAAGAACTAACACTTATGTAGCATTTACCATCCATCAAATATGCTTCTCAGTACTGTTGTGTATATTATTTAATGTTCCCAACAACCTTATGAAGTAAGTTACTATTGTTATCCTCACTTTATATTTTTTAACTTTTTTTGAGACAGTCTCATTCTGTAGGCCAGACAGGAATGAGAAAGGCCATGTACAAGAGGAAGTACTCAGCTGCTAAATCCAAGGTAAGGGGAGAGGGGACCACTGACCTTATCTCAAGTGACGAGATTAGGGCTTACTGCACTGCAGCCCAGACCTCCAGGACTCAAGTGATCCTCCCGCCTTAGCCTCCCAAGTAGCTGAGACTACAGGCACTAACCACCACACTCAGCTAATTTTGTTGTTGTTGTTGTTATTGTTTTGAGACTGAGTCTGGATGTTGTTTTGAGACTGAGTCTGTTATTGTTTTGAGACTGAGTCTTTGAGGCCGGAGTGCGGTGGCACGCAGTGGCAGGATCTCAGCTCACTGCAACCTCTGCCTCCTGGGTTTAAGTGATTCTCCCACCTCAGCCTCTGGAGTAGCTGGGATTACAGGCGCCCACCACCACGACTGGCTAATTTTTGTATTTTTAGTAGAGATGGAGTTTCACCATGTTGGCCAGGCTGGTCTCAAACCCCTGACCTCAAGGGATCTACCTGCCTTGGCCTCCCAAAGTGCTGGGATTACAGGCGTGAGCCACCGCGCCCGGCCATTACCCCCCCACACACACACACCTTTTTTGAGACGGAATCTTGCTCTGTTGCCCAGAGCGCACTGTTGCGATCTCGGCTTACTACAACCTCCACCTTCAGATTCAAGTGATTCTCCTGCC
Source organism: Piliocolobus tephrosceles (assembly GCF_002776525.5). Classification (NCBI taxonomy): domain Eukaryota; kingdom Metazoa; phylum Chordata; class Mammalia; order Primates; family Cercopithecidae; genus Piliocolobus; species Piliocolobus tephrosceles. The sequence goes on along the minus strand of NC_045443.1, from coordinate 110,053,341 downwards.
TCCGCGCCTCGAGTAGCTGACATTACAGGCACTCACCACCACGCTCGGCTAACTTTTGTATTTTTAGCAGAGACAGGATTTCGCCATATTGGCCAGGCTGGTCTCGAACTGCCAATCTCACGTGATCCGCCTGCCTAGGCCTCCCAAAGCGCTGGGATTACAGGCGTGAGCCACCGCACCCGGCCTAGGATTTACTACTTTTTTCTTATTAGCGAAATACTACATTCCCCATGATGCCCCAGATCCGGAAGGAAGTGAGACTCGCACTTCCCATGATTGCTTATAGACCGGAAGCCGAAACCTTAGTTCTCTTTCCCATCTTGCAAGGTAAGAATGGCAGGGTTCTTTGCAAGACTTCAGTTCGGGACTTCCAATCCTTCGCCATCCGAACCTGGAGGGCATCCAGTCGACACCTACAGGGGTCGGACATGCCCAAGGCTAACTGAGAGGCCTTCCAGACGCTTCATTTTTGCCGTTTGGGTTTGCAGCGGGGCACGAAGAGGGTGAGGTAGAATGCCGTAGTGGCTCCGTCCGGCTGTTCGCCACTCTCTTGGACTAGAGGAACGAGGCCGTTTCGGGGACCCGTAGCGGACTGGTGGGTGTTAGAGGAAGCGGGGCGACGGCGCGTGCACTGAGTTCCCGGTCCTGGGTTCCAGAGGATGATACTGAGCCTGTCGCAGCCACGTTGGGGTTCCGCACTGAAGCCAAAACGTTTCGCGTCTCAGCGTCCGCGACCGGAAGTCACCTCTTGGTCTTTACGATCTTTTTCTGTTTGGGCTCAATTTGGACTGATTCTGTTTATGTTCGCAAATCCTAAATCGAGTTTCTTGAAAAGAGACACTGCTTTTAAGGGTTAAGACGAAAGGTACTAAAAGGGATTTCAAGTTATGGTCCTGGTGCTTCCAACCTGTGGGCACATTCTGCATCTAAGTTTTCTAATTAGCAAAACAGTGATAAAAAGAATGATGGTTGTACGGACTTCTGACTGCTCAGTATTTGGCAAAAACCTAATAGGTGTGAGATAGTTTCGAATCCTCAAGAGAATAGTTTATAGTGTATTGGGGAGACAACCCCCAAATGAGACATAGTGAAGGTTGGAGTAGAATGGGTAGAGTTGAAGGCCTGTGTCTTACCGGGGAAGGGATTGTAGTCTGGGGAGCTCAGCCCATTCATGTACAGGTTCGTCGTTGTCTTGTTAAGAGATGAAATGCCTTTTTTGTCTACAAAAAATATTTGTAGATGGCGGGTGAAAAAGTTGAGAAGCCAGATACTAAAGAGAAGAAACCCGAAGCCAAGAAGGCTCATGCTGGTGGCAAGGTGAAAAAGGGTAACCTCAAGGCTAAGAAGCCCAAGAAGGGGAAGCCCCATTGCAGCCGCAACCCTGTCCTTGTCAGAGGAATTGGCAGGTATTCCCGATCTGCCATGTATTCCAGAAAGGCCATGTACAAGAGGAAGTACTCAGCCGCTAAATCCAAGGTAAGGGAAGAGGGGACCACTGACCATTATGTCTTACCCTTAATTGGCATTCTCTTATTGTTGATGCATTTGTGTCCTTGCAGGTTGAAAAGAAAAAGAAGGAGAAGGTTCTCGCAACTCTTACAAAACCAGTTGGTGGTGACAAGAACGGCGGTACCCGGGTGGTTAAACTTCGCAAAATGGTAAGATACGGGGACTGTAAATTGGATTTTCAGTTTGTGCTTGAATACTGAAGGTGTTTTTGAATACTTTGATACTGTAAGTTTCTGCATACCAGAGAATTTCTGATAGAAAATAAAAGGCTCTGGGTTTGCAACTTGGCTTCAACATTTACTATTAATCGGCCGGGCGTGGTGGCTCAAGCCTGTAATCCCAGCACTTTGGGAGGCCGAGACGGGCGGATCATTAGGTCACGAGATGCAGACCATCCTGGCTGACACGGTGAAACCCCGTCTCTACTAAAAAAATACAAAAAACTAGCCGGGTGAGGTGGCGGGCTCCTGTAGTCCCAGCTACTCGGGAGGCTGAGGCAGGAGAATGGCCTAAACCCGGGATGTGGAGCTTGCAGTGAGCTGAGATCTGGCCACTGCACTCCAGCCTGGGCGACAGAGCGAGACTCCGTCTCAAAAAAAAAAGACATTTACTATTAATCTTAAATAATTTAAATTACTCTTCTATGCTTTGTTCCTTTGCGTATAAAATGGGAATGAGGCTGGGCATGGTGGCTCATGCCTGTAATCCTAGCACTGTGGGAGGCTGAGGCGAGCGGATCACCTGAGGTCAGGAGTTCAAGACCAGCCTAGCCAACATGGTGAAACCACATGTCTACTAAAAAATACACAAATTAGCCGGTTGCGTGTCTGTAGTCCCAGCTACTCTGGAGGCTGAGGCAGGAGAATCTCTTGAACCCGGGAGGCAGAGGTTGCACTACTGCACTCCAACCTGGGCGACAGAGGGAGACTCCATCTCAAAAAAAATAAGATGGGAATGAGGGTTTACCTCAAAGAGTTATTATGGAGATTAAATGAAATAATATATAGCCTGTTGTATAGAACATTTCCCACTAGAGCAGTGTTTCTTGGCCCCTTTTACCACACACAAGACCCAATGTAGTCTCAGGATTTGCTCTGTGATTTTCATTATGGGAACATTCCCAAGTAAGTTACACCATACAGTTTCACAGTTGAAGATTACTGCATGAGAGGGAAGTTGACAGTTGTCTCGTGAACTCGTTTTCCTATTAGGTGATCATGTTTGTGGTGAAAGTGAGACTGCACTAATGATATGGTATAGTTAGAAATAGTTTATTGTTAGTTATTTGTAGTTATGTCTTTAATGGCCCTTGCATGGTGTCTAACTTTTGCAACAAATGATCTGACAGTCCTACTGTCTGATTTTATGCAGTTTGTTTTCCTTTGTGCATGAAGTGGGAGTAAGACTTGTTGCTGTGAGGATCAGATGAAGTGGCTAGGATATTAACACACTTTACTTGAACTGGAAAACAAGCCGTGTATCCCTAATCTGCAAAATGTGGGATGTCACACATGTAATCTCTGGGGTTTAGTTTTTGCTCAAGATTACAAAGGTGACTTGCTTGATGCTTTATTTGCTTGAACACACAGCTCATTCATTAAATGGTTTCTGTCCTGTTTTGCACACAGGATGCAGAACCATAATTGACCTTTTCCAAGTTTAAAATCAACTTAGCAGAAATGAAAATGGAATCGTGTAAATGTTATACTTCAAAATAAATAAAAAGACTATAGCAAAAGTTTGGCTGACATAGCTTGCTTCTACCAATCTGAATGGCTTATTTAAATAAGTTGGATCTATGGACTCTCCCCAGCCTAGATATTATCCTACTGAAGATGTGCCTCGAAAGCTGTTGAGCCATGGCAAAAAACCCTTCAGTCAGCACGTGAGAAAACTGCGAGCCAGCATTACCCCCGGGACCATTCTGATCATCCTCACTGGACGCCACAGGGGCAAGGTGAGAGTTTCTGTGCTTGAGGAGCTTCACTGCAGCTGCTTGGGGTTCCTGGTGGCAATGCGTTTGCGTGCTAGGTGTAGTTTTCCTTTATTTACCTGTGTTTGGGGCAAGGGGAAATGATCTGCAAGATACAACTTATTTGTGGCAAATAACAAGTTTAATCCATGGTGATTTATTAGCCATTTCCTGCTGTTGATTATGTTACACATGTTCATTTGCTCAAAAATGTATTTACGCCTGGAGTACTACCTTAGTAGCTTGCTGTGGTTGCTTCCAGAACTGCTGAGCTATATACATATACATGTAGAAATTTCCTTTACCCAAATTTAGATGCTTGTGATTTTATGAATTCAGAAATCAGCTTTTAATTGCAGAAAACTAATTATTTTCTTTTTTAACTTAGAGGGTGGTTTTCTTGAAGCAGCTGGCTAGTGGCTTGTTACTTGTGACTGGTAAGAAAATCCTTGGATTGTGATGTTCTGTGAAACTTCCATTTTTAAATGCTTGCAATATACACGTTTGTTTGCTACTGCCTACATGGTAGACACTTTTTAATGCCACAAGTGTCTGAGGCCCATTTCATTGCTTTGTGTGCATGTGAGTTAGACAGGTGGTCTTTTTTGTGTAGCAACATAACGAGTAATGGTCACCTAAATTGCGGGATGATGATTGTTCCCCCTTTTCCTTGCTAAATTAATTTTTCCCCCTCAGGACCTCTGGTCCTCAATCGAGTTCCTCTACGAAGAACGCACCAGAAATTTGTCATTGCCACCTCAACTAAAATCGATATCAGCAATGTCAAAATCCCAAAACATCTTACTGATGCTTACTTCAAGAAGAAGAAGCTGCGGAAGCCCAGACACCAGGAAGGTGAGATCTTCGACACAGAGAAAGAGGTAAGTTTCTACTTGTCTCTCCTGTGTTAGCACTGGCCCTTCTTCCTGGGAGTGAAAAGAAACAGGCCTAAGCATTGTTGCACAAAAAGAAGAAAAATGAAAGGTTAAATAATGAAGAATACCGGGAGATACTTAGTATTCCAGATTCTTCTAAATTGAGTAGTTCTTTTAGCAGTCTGGGAGCTCAACTTCGAATTCTGAAGTTTGGTGGAATTGTGTGGGAATTAACTGCTATTGGGAATGTGTCCTTACTTATCCTTGATGTGTACTAAAGTATACAAAAGCTTAAGAGCTGTTTTTATTACATAAAAAATGGGTTGTATTTCACAGCATTCCAAGGAAAGGATTGTCAAAATTGTCTTTAATGTTTTCTAAGTATTCTTGGAGATTAGTACTTGTGAGACAGGACTCCTTAGTTGACCTACAAGTAATTTGATATGTGCCTGTTTTAAAATGTTTAACTTTCTCTTTATTTAGAAATACGAGATTACAGAGCAGCGCAAGATTGATCAGAAAGCTGTGGACTCACAAATTCTACCAAAAATCAAAGCTGTTCCTCAGCTCCAGGGCTACCTGCGATCTGTTTTTGCCCTGACGAATGGAATTTATCCTCACAAATTGGTGTTCTAAGTGTCTTAAGAACCTCATTAAATAGCTAACTACATTTTGTTTGTGTCTCTTGTAAATTTTTGGTTTTTTAAAAAAATTCTTACCTGCCTAAAGGTGTAGTCTGACCATGCCAGGTCACCTGGGGATTTCCTTTGTAGAGAATGGGATTGGAAGGGAGGGGTGTCTGCAAGAGAGCTTGCTTGTTGGCTTTGCATTGGTGTTCTTGGCTTCAGATTCGTTCTTGGTGCCTGGCTAATAACTTTGTCTTCCACCTTCTACCAAGGTAAGGTGGTGGCATTTTCCCACTCGGCCCTGAAGAAGTCAGTGCTAAACTACATGGATGAGAGAAGAGAATAACTGCTGACTTCTCTGACAACAAACTCCCATTTCTCCCTCATGTGCTCAATTCTCAACTCCTCCCTAATAATCACGAGGCCGTGTTCTGTTTCCCAGGCCAGTGCAGTGGCAGTTCATGGACACATTTATCATGTATTACGGCCCCAATTCCTATTGCCTGGGCTAGTTCAACTCCTGGTCTCTAGCTATTCTCCTGCCTAGACCTCTTAAGGTATTGGGATTATAGGCATAAGCTACCGCACCCTGCCAGGTTTGTGCATTTTAATTTTGGCAGTTTCTCCCACTGTTAGACCAGTTTATTTGTTCTGATAATGTACGAGAGTACCCATCTTCTCATAGGTGGGTTATCAAACTTGGATTTCTGCTGATGGGAAAGTGAAAAATGGGCTGGGTGTGCTGGCTTCCACCTGTAACCCCCACATTTTGGGAGGTGGGACCAGGAGGATCACTTGAGCCTAGGAGGTCCAGGCTGTGGTGACCTGTGATTTCACCACTGCACAGCGTCCTGGGCAACAGTGAGACTGTCCAGAAAAAGTGAGAAAAGGCCAGGTGCCATGGCTCAACCTGTAATCCCAGCACTTTGGGAAGCTGAAGCGGGCTCGCCAACTGAGGTCAGGATTTTGAGACCAGCCTGGCCAACATGGTGAAACCCCGTCTCTACTAAAAATACAAAAAAAAAAAAAAAGCCCAGCATGGTGGCAGGTGTCTGTAATCCCAGCTACTTGGGAGGCAGAGGTTGCAGTAAGCTGACATCACACCACTGCACTCCAACCTGGGTGACAGAGCAAGACTGTCTCAAAAAAAAGCTGTTAATGTTACTAGAATCTTTTAAAATGACATGTCATGTTTATATAAACATTTTTATTAAAAACTTGGGCCAGGCACAGTGGCTCACCCTGTAATGTGTGCACTCCAGCCTGTTCAAGAAGAGCAAAACTCCATCTCAAAAAAACAAAAAAGCCCAGCCTGGTGGCATGTACCTGTGGTTCTGGCTACTTGGGAGGCTGAGGTGGGAGGATGGCTTGAGCCTGGGAATTCGAGTCTTCAGTGAGCTATGATCGCACCACTGCACTCCAGCCTGGGCAACAGAGCAAGACCCTGTCTAAAAATAAAAAAATTCTCCAAAGCAAAAAAGTATGAGGACAATGGTTTTACATTTCTGCAAATGTCTTTCATGTCTGGCTTCATAGGAGGCAGATTTTCATATCTGCTTCATTCAATCTATTGCAGTATCACATTATATATTATACCTCGGGAAAACTCCATTCTACACTGGAGTTAAAAGGACAGTGTCTTGGCCGGGCGCGGTGGCTCAAGCCTGTAATCCCAGCACTTTGGGAGGCCGAGACGGGCGGATCACAAGGTCAGGAGATTGAGACCATCCTGGCTAACACGGTGAAACCCCGTCTCTACTAAAAAAAAAAAAATACAAAAAACTAGCCGGGCAAGGTGGCGGGCACCTGTAGTCCCAGCTACTCGGGAGGCTGAGGCAGGAGAATGGCGTAAACCTGGGAGGCGGAGCTTGCAGTGAGCTGAGATCCGGCCACTGCACTCCAGCCTGGGTGACAGCAAGACTCCGTCTCAAAAAAAAAAAAAGGACAGTGTCTTAACAGTAGTATGACAAATCGTTTTAACTTCACAGGTCCCTTTTCAAGGATCTCAGGAACACCTAAGAATCCCTAGATCCTACTTTGAGAATCATTGCATTAGCCTCTGCATTGTTTCAGAGGTTTGGAATCAGATTCCACCCCTTTTGTTTTGACCAATAGAATGTGGCATAAGTGATGTGGATCATCCAGGCCTAGGCCTTGTGCAGCAGCCTTTCTTTCCCTCCTGGGACACTGCTGCAGCCATGCATAGAAGCCAGGGCTAGCCTCCCTGAGGGTAGATGAGACCATATGGAAAGAAAGCCAGCCAAGAACCGGCTCCAACCACCAGCTATGCAAGTGAGGCCAGCCAGCCACAGTCAAACCTCCAGATGCCTGCAGTCACATGAATGACCCCAGGCAGGACCAGCAGAACTACCCAGCAGAGCCCAACTCAAAATGCTGACCCACAGAATTATAAGCACATAAAATAGTTGTTGTTTTAAGCCAGTGTTTTTTGCTTTTTGTTTTGTTTTTTTTGAGATGGAGTCTTGCTCTGTTGCCCAGGCTGGAGTGCAGTGGTGCCATCTCAGCTCACTGCAACCTCTGCCTCCCAAGTTCAAGTGATTCTTCTGCCTCAGCCTCCTGCATAGTTGGGACTACAGGCACCTGTCACTGTGCCCAGCTAATTTTTTTTTTTTTTTTTTTTTTAAGTAGAGACAGGGTTTTACCATGTTGGCCAGGCTGGTCTGGAACGCCTGACCTCAAGTGTTCCTCCTGCCTCGGCCTCCCAAAGTGCTGGGATTACAGGCATGAGCCACCGTGCCTTGCAAGTGTCTTTCTTTTCTTTTGCTTATCCAGATGAGCTAACTTTCTAAAAGTTAGCACATGTACTGCTTTTATAACAAAAGATTATTGTTATTTTAAAAAGCAAATTGCAGAAAATTATGTAAAATACCACTTTTTAAAAAGTATATGTGGGAGTGTATATTCATGGCAACTTGAATCTATGCTCCGAGGGCGAATAAAGAAAAGAAGAAAATACATAAGCTTAGTTTTACAACTATATAAATGTGTGCATAAATACAAAAGTTAAAAAGGAATACGATTTACACATGAATTGAAAACATGTCGGCTGGGCGCGGTGGCTCACGCCTGTAATCCCAGCACTTTGGGAGGCCGAGACAGGCGGATCACGAGGTCAGGAGATCGAGACCATCCCGGCTAACACAGTGAAACCCTGTCTCTACTAAAAATACAAAAAAAAACTAGCCGGGCAAGGTGGCGGCGCCTGTAGTCCCAGCTACTCGGGAGGCTGAGGCAGGAGAATGGCGGGAACCCGGGAGGCGGAGCTCGCAGTGAGCCAAGATCACGCCACTGCCCTCCAGCCTGGGAGACAGAGCGAGACTCCCCGCTCTCAAAAAAGAAAAAAAAAGAAAACGTGTACACAAAACCTGTAAGTAATTGTTTATGGCAGCTTTATTCATAATTACCAAAACCTGGGAGCAATTAAGATGCCCTTCAATGAGTGAATGGATAACCTTGTGGTACATCCATACAATGGGACATAATTTAGTGATAAAAAGAAATGAGCTATCAAGCAACAACATACATGGAGGAACTTTAAATACATATTGCTAAGGGAAAGAAGCCCATCTGAAAAGGGCTTCTTTCATATACTGTGTCATATTATATACTCTATGATTCCAGCTATATGACATTGTGGAAAAGGCAAAACTAAGGAGACAGCAAAGAGATCAAAGGTTGCACGTGGGTGGTGGGTGGAGAGGGAGAGATGGATGAGTGGACCATGGGATTTCTAGGACCAGGAACCTATTCGGTGTGGTGCTAGAATGGTGAATATTTGTCATTATCCATTTGTCAAAACCCATAGAATGTACAACACAAAGAGTTAACCCTGACCGGGTATGGTGGCTCATGACAAAAATGACGACAAAAAAAAGTGAACCTGAATGTAAGCTATAGACTTTGGTTAATAATATATCAATATTGGTTCATCACTTATAACAAATATACCATACTCGTGCAAGATTTTATTTTATTTTATTTTGTCTTATTTTATTTTATTTTTTTTGAGACGGAGTCTCGCTCTGTCGCCCAGGCTGGAGTGCAGTGGCCGGATCTCAGCTCACTGCAAGCTCCGCCTCCCGGGTTTACGCCATTCTCCTGCCTCAGCCTCCCGAGTAGCTGGGACTACAGGCACCAGCCACCTCGCCAGGCTAACTTTTTGTATTTTTTAGTAGAGACTGGGTTTCACCGTGTTAGCCAGGATGGTCTCGAACTCCTGACCTCGTGATCCACCCGTCTCGGCCTCCCAAAGTGCTGGGATTACAGGCTTGAGCCACTGCGCCCGGCCTTATTTTATTTTTTGAGACAATCTCACTGTGTTGCCCAGGCTGGAGTGCAGTGGTGCGATCTCCGCTCACTGCAAGCTCCGCTTCCCAGGTTCACGCCATTCTCCTGCCTCAGCCTCCTGAGTAGCTGGGACTACAGGCACCCGCCATCGGGCCTAGCTAATATTTTGTGTTTTTAGTAGAGACGGGGTTTCACTGTGTTATCCAGGATGGTCTCGATCTCTTGACCTCATGATCCACCCACCTTGGCCTCCCAAAGTACTGGGATTACAGGTGTGAGCCACTGCGCCCGGCCTGCAATATATTAACAATAGGGGAAAATGGGGGATTATGAAAGAGGTACATAGGAACTCTGTACTTTTCACTCGATTTTTCTATAAACGTGAAACTGCTCAAAATTTAAAGCCTATTTTTTAAGTATATGTAGAGACTTACATATGCACTAATTTCCAGAAGAACACACACACAAAAAAACTTTTACAGAAATTACATATGGAAAATTGAACTGAGAATTAGAAACTTTTTTTTTTTTTTTTGAGAGAAGAGGTCGCCAGGCGCGGTGGCTCAAGCCTGTAATCCCAGCACTTTGGGAGGCCGAGACGGGCAGATCACGAGGTCAGGAGATCGAGACCATCCTGGCTAACACTGTGAAACCCCATCTCTACTAAAAAATACAAAAAACTAGCCGGGCGAGGTGGCCGGCGCCTGTAGTCCCAGCTACTCAGGAGGCTGAGGGAGGAGAATGGTGTAAACCCGGGAGACGGAGCTTGCAGTGAGCTGAGATCCGGCCACTGCACTCCAGCCTGGGTGACAGAGCGAGACTCCGTCTCAAAAAAAAAAAAAAAAAAAAAAAAAGAGAAGAGGTCTTACTGTGTTGCCAGGCTGGAGCGCAGGCGCTATTCATAGGGACAATCATTGTGCACTAAAGGCTCAAACTCCTGGGCTTAAGCAATTTGCCCGCATCAAGCTCTCCTGTAGCTGGGACTGTAAGTGCATACCAACACACTCAGCAATAAGAACTTTTACTTTCAGGCTATACCCTTATATACTGTTTGAATTATTTATTTATTTATTTATTTTTTGAGGCAGGGTCTTGCTCTGTTGCCCAGGTTGGAGTGCAATGATGATATCACAGCTCACTGCAGCTTCAACTTCCTAAACTCAAGCAGTCTTCCTGCCTCAGCCTCCCATGTAGCTAAGACTATAGGCACAAACCACCATAGCTGGCTAATTGTTTCTACTTTTTACAGTAGACAGAGTCTCACTAGGTTGCCTAGGCTGGTCTCGAACTCCTGAGCTCAAGCGATCCTCTTGCCTGAGCCTCCCAAAGTGCAGGGATTACAGGTGTGAGCCACTGCACCCAGCCTACTTTAATACTTTTTTTTTTTTTTTTCCAAACGGAGTTTTGCTCTTGTTGCTAGCCTGGAATGCAATGGCGCGATCTCAGCTCATTGCCACATCTGCCTCCTGGGTTCAAGCGATTCTCCTGCCTCAGCCTCCCAAGTAACTGGGATTACAGGCGCCTGCCACCATGCTGGGCTAATTTTTTTTTGTTGTTTTTTTTTTGTATTTTTAGTAGAGACGGAGTTTCACCATATTGGCCAGGCTGGTCTCAAACTCCTGACCTCAAGTGATCCACCCGCCTTGGCCTCCCAAAGTGCTAGGATTATAGGCATGAGCCACCACACCCGACTTTTTTTTTTTTTTTGAGACGGAGTCTCACCCTGTCACCCAGACTGGAGTGCAGTGGTGCGATCTCATGTCACTGAAACCTCTGCTGCCTGGGTTCAAGTGATTCTCCTGCCTTAGCCTCCTGAGTAGGTGGGATTACAGGCACCTGCCACCGCGTCTGGCTAATTTTTGTATTTTTAGTAGAGATGGGATTTCACCATCTTGGTAAGGCTGGTCTTGAACTCCTGACCTCATGATTTACCCACCTCGGCCTCCCAAAGTGCTGGAATTACAGGCGTGAGCTACCAGGCCTGGTTTTTATTTATTTATTTATTTTTTTGAGATGGAGTCTCACTCTGTTGCCCAGGCTGAAGTGCAGTGCCCAGCCTGTTATGGTGTCTTTTTTTTCCGAGTCTGATCTTATTTATTTGTTACTCAAAAAGTTATTTCTGACTGGATTCAGACTTAGAAGTAGAAGCTCGCAGAGAGGAAAGTCTGCGTCTCTTCGCAATTTGTTCCTGGCGCTTCTCCTTAGCCTCCTTCATTCTTTTGGCCAAAAGTTTAGCATATTCTGCAGCCTCTTCCTTGTTTTTCTTAGTACGCTGCTTCTTCAGAGCAATACGCCGCCATTTGTGCTGCAAGACACGTGGAGTAACAAGACGCTGAATCTTGGGTGCTTTGGTCCTAGGTTTCTTACCTTCTTTGTTTAAGGGCTTTCTCACAACATACTGGCGGACGTCATCTTCTTTAGAGAGATTGAAAAGTTTGCGGATTCTGCTAGCTCTTTTGGGGCCCAGGGGGCGAGGCACTGTAGTATCAGTCAGTCCAGGAATATCCTTCTCTCCTTTTTTTACAATAACCAAGTTGAGAACGCTCAGATTGGCATCCACAATGCAACCACGAACTGATTTTCTCTTTCTTTCTCCCGTTCTCCTTGGTCTGTAACAGGAATGCCCCTTACTCAGCAGCAGGCGGACACGGCCATGGGTCAAGACACCCTGCTTCATGGGGAAACCTTGTTTGTCGTTCCCACCATGATTCGGACCACATAACCCTTCCATTCTTCACCCAGAGCGTCAGCAGCAACTTCTGTGGCCATACGCTTCTCATAAAAAGTACGAAGTTTGCGTTCATTGTCCACTTCAATGAGTTTCTGGCAAGCAGTGGCTGGGAAGGAGATGCTCAGCTTCATCTTGAAGCAGCTGAACGCCTCTGAGGCGCCACGGAAAAGAGCTATGGTGTCTTAAAGGATCAAATAATATTAGCTAATATTGACTGGGTACAGTGGCTCATGCCTGCAATCCCAGACCTTTGGGAGGCAAAGATGGGAAGATCACTTGAACCCAGGAGTTCAAGACCAGCCCAGGAAACATGGTGAGATCCTGTCTATACAACAACAACAGAAAAAGAAATTAGCTGGGCGCCTGTCGTCCCAGCTACTTGGGAGGCCGAGGTTGGAGAACCGCTTGAGCCCAGGAGGCAGAGGTTGCAGTGAGCCATGATCGTGCCACTGCACTCCAGCCTGGGCAACAGAGCAAGACTCTATCTCAAAAAAAAAAAAAAGATGAAGAGTAGTAGCAACTATGAGTTTCAGTCTGTTAAACTCCAGACGTGCCAGAAATAGTGAATTTTTCAGTTTTTATTTATTTTTTAATTTTTCAGACAGGATCTCGGCTCTGTTGCCCAGGCTGAAGTGCAGTGGCATCATCACTGCTGCTCGCTGCATCCTTGACTGCCCTGGCTCATGTGAACCTTCAGCTTTAGCCTCCTGAGTAGCTGGGACTACAGGTGCTTGCCACCATGTCCCGCTTGTTTTTGTTGTTGTTGTTTCTTTGTCTTTCTGGGTTTTTGTTTGTTTTTGTAAAGGCAGGGTCTCACCATGTTGCCCAGGCTGGTCTCAAACTCCTGGACTCAAGCATTCCTCCCATCTCGGCTTCCCAAAGTGCTGGAATTACAGGCATGAACCACTGCACCTGCCCCAGTTTTTAGAAGTCAACTTGCTTCTGACTTTTAAAATCCTGTAGATTAAACTTCAGGTATTCTTAATTTATTTTTATCTTTTGGAGACAGAGTCTCACTCTGTTACCCAGGCTGGAGTGAAGTGGTACCATCTCAGCTCACAGCAACCTCCACCTCCCGAGTTCAAATGATTCTTGTGCCTTAGCCTCCCGAGTAGCTGGGATCACAGGCGCCAGCCACCAAGTCTGGCTAATTTTTTTTTTTTTTTTTTTTTTTGAGACACAGTCTCATTCTGTTGCCCAGGCTGGAGTGGAGTGGTGCAATCTCAGCTCACCACAACCTCTGCCTCCCAAGTTCAAGCAATTCTGCCTCAGCCTCCCGAGTAGCTGGGACTACAGGCGTGCACCACCATGCCCAGCTAATGTTTGTACTTTTAGTACAGATGGGATTTTACTATGTTGGCCAGGCTGGTCTTGAACTCCTGACCTCATGATAAGCCTGGCTAATTTTTGTATTTTTAGTAGAGATAGGGTTTCTCCATGTTGGCCAGGCTGGTCTCAAACTCTTGGCCTCAAGTGACCTGCCTGCCTTGGCCTTCCAAAGTGCTGGGATTACAGGCATGTGCCACCGCACCCAGCCTACATTGGGTATTCTTATGGCTTGAGGTAGATCATATTATTCAAAAGATGGCAATAATATCTCTCACCCTATTTGGTATTCTTTTTTTATTTTTATTTTTATATATTTTTATTTTTTATTATACTTTAAGTTCTGGGATACATGTGCAGAACGTGCAGGTTTGTTACATAGGTACACATGTGCCGTGGTGGTTTGCTGCACACATCAACCCGTCTTCTAGGTTTTAAGCCCCACATGCATTAGGTTCTTGTCCTAATGCTATCCCTCCCCTTGCCCTCAGCTCCCTGACAGGCCCCAGTGTGTGATGTTCCCCTCCCTGTGCCCATGTGTTCTCATTGTTCAACTCCCACTTATGAGTGAGAACATGTAGCGTTTGGTTTTCTGTTCCTGTGTTAGTTTGCTGAGAATGATGGTTTCCAGCTTCATCCATGTCCCTGCAAAGGACATGAACTCATTCTTTTTTATGGCTGCATAGCATTCCATGGTGTATATGTGCCAAATTTTCTTTATCCAGTTTATCATTGAAGGGTATCTGGGTTGGTGCCAAGTCCTTGCTATTGTGAGTAGTGCTGCAATAAACATACGTGTGCATGTGTCTTTATAGTAGATGGTTTATAATCCTTTGGGTATGTACCCAGTAATGGGATTGTTGGGTCAAATGGTATTTCTGGTTCTAGATCCTTGACGAATTGCCACGCTGTCTTCCACAATGGCTGAACTAATTTACACTCCCACCAACAGTGTAAAAGCATTCCTATTTCTCCACATCCTCTTCAGCATCTGTTGTTTCCTGATTTTTTAATGATCATCATTCTAACTGGCATGGGATGATATCTCATTGTGGTTTTGATTTGCATTTCTCTAATGATGAGTGATGATGAGCTTTTTTTCATAAGTTTGTCAGCTGCATATATGTCTTCTTTTGAGAAGTGTCTGTTCATATCCTTCACTCACTTTTTGATGGAGTTGTTTATTTTTTTCTTGTAAATTTGTTTAAGTTCCTTGTAGATTCTGAACATTAAACCTTTGTCAGATGGATAGATTGCAAAAATTTTCTCCCATTCTGTAGGTTGCCTGTTCACTCTGATGATAGTTTCTTTTGCTGTGCAGAAGCTCTTTAGTTTAATTAGATCCCATTTGTCAATTTTGGCTTTTGTTGCACTTGCTTTTGGTGTTTTAGTCATGAAGTCTTTGCCCATGCCTATGTCCTGAATGGTATTGCCGAGGTTTTCTTCTGCGATTTTTATGGTTTTAGGTCTTATATTTAAGTCCTTAATCCATCTTGAGTTAATTTTTGTATAAGGCATAAGGAAGGGGTCCAGTTTCAGTTTTCTGCTTACGGCCAGCCAGTTTTCCCAACACCATTTATTAAATAGGGAACACTTTCCCCATTGCTTTTGTCAGGTTTGTCAAAGACCAGATGATTGTAGATGTGTGGTGTTATTACTGAGGCCTCTATTCTGTTCCATTGGTCTATGTATCTGTTTTGGTATCAGTACCATGCTGTTTTGGTTACTATAGCCTTGTAGTATAGTTTGAAGTCAGGTAGCATGATGCCTTCAGCTTTGTTCTTTTTGCTTAGGATTATCTTGGCTATACGGGCTCTTTTTTGGTTCCATATGAAATTTCAAGTAGTTTTTTTCCTAATTCTATGAAGAAAGTCAATAGTAGCTTGATGGGGATAGCACTGAATCTATAAACTACCTTGGGCAGTATGGCCATTTTCACGATATTGATTCTTCCTATCCATGAGCATGGAATGTTTTTCCATTTGTTTGTGTCCTCTCTTATTTTGTTGAGCAGTGATTTATAGTTCTCCTTAAAGAGGTCCTTCACATCCCTTGTAAGTTGTATTCCTAGGTATTTTATTCTCTTTGTAGCAATTGTGAATAGGAGTTCACTCATGATTTGACTCTATTATTGGTGTATAGGAATGCTTGTGATTTTTGCACATTGATTTTGTATTGTGAGACTTTGCTGAAGTTGCTTATCAGCTGAAGGAGTTTTGGGGCTGAGATGATGGGGTTTTCTAAATATACAATCATGTCATCTGCAAACAGAGACAATTTGATTTCCTGTCTTTCTTTTGAATACGCTTTATTTCTTTATCTTGCCTGATTGCCCTGGCCAGAACTTCCAATACTATGTTGAATAGGAGTGGTAAGAGAGGGCATCTTTGTCTTGTGCTGGTTTTCAAAGAGAATGCTCCCAGCTTTTGCTCATTCAGTATGATATTGGCTATGGGTTTGTCATGAATAGCTCTTATTATTTTGAGATATGCTCCATCAACACCTAGTTTATTGAGTGTTTTTAGCATCAAAGGGTGTAGAATTTTATTGAAGGCCTTTCTGCATCTATTGAGATAATTTTCTGGCTTTTGTCATTGGTTCTGGTGATGAATTGCGTTTATTGATTTGTGTATGTTGAACCAGCCTTGCATTCCAGGGATGAAGCCCACTTGATCGTGGTCGATAAGCTTTTTGATGTGCTGCTGGATTCAGTTTGCCAGTATTTTATTGAGGATTTTCACACTGATGTTCATCAGGGATATTGGTCTGAAATTTTCTTTTTTTGTTGTGTCTCTGCCAGGTTTTGGTATTAGGATGAAACTAACCTTATAAAATGAGTTAGGGAGGAGTCCCTCTTTTTCTATTGTTTGGAATAGTTTCAGAAGGAATGGTACCAGCTCCTCTTTGTACCTCTGGTAGAATTTGACTGTGAATCTGTCTGGTCCGGGGCTTTTTTTGGTAGGTAAGCTATTAATTACTGCCTCAATTTCAGAACTTGTTATTGGTCTATTCAGGGATTCGACTTATTCTGGTTTAGTCTTGGGAGGGTGTATGTGTCCAGGAATTTATCCATTTCTTCTAGATTTTCTAGTTTATTTGCATTGAAGTATATATATTATTCTCTGATGGTAGCTTGTATTTCTGTAGGGTCAGTGGTGGTGATATCCCCTTTATCTTTTTTTTTGTTTGTTTTTTGATACGGAGTTTCACTCTTGTCACCCAGGCTGGAATGCAATGGCACAATCTCAGTTCACTGCAACCTCCGCCTCCTGGGTTCAAGCAATTCTCCTGTCTCAGCCTCCCAAGTAGCTAGGATTACAGGTGCCTGCCACTATGCCCAGCTAATTTCTGTATTTTTAGTAGAGATGGGGTTTCACCATTTTGGGCAGACTGGTCTTAAACTCCTGACCTCAGGTGATCCACCTGCCTCGGCCTCCCAAAGTGTTGGGATTACAGGCGTCAGCCACTTTTCTTCTTTATTAGCCTGGCTAGTGGTCTATCTATTTTGTTAATCTTTTCACAAAACTAGCTCCTGGATTCATTGGATTTTTTTTTTTTTTTTTATTGTTGTTGTTTTGAGATGAAGTCTCACTCTATCACTAGGCTGAAGTGCAGTGGTGCAATCTCAACTCACTGCAACCTCCACCTCCTGGGTTCAAGCGATTCTCCTGCCTCCAAGCAATTCTCCTGCGTCAGCCTCCCAAGTAGCTGCGACTACAAGTGCATGCCACCATGCCCACCTAATTTTTGTATTTTTAGTAGAGATGGGGTTTCACCATGTTGGCCAGGATGGTCTTGATCTCTTGACCTCATGATCTGCCCACCTTGGCCTCCCAAAGTGTTGGGATTACAGGCGTGAGCCACGATGCCAGCCTGGATTCATTGGTTTTTTGAAAAACAGGCTAGGTTTTGAAAACCCAATTTGCCAGTCTGTGTCTTTTTTGTCTTTTTCCCCCCACCCACCCCCCGAGATGGAGTCTGGCTCTGTTCCCCAGGTTGGAGTGCAGTGGCACAATCTTGGCTCACTACAACCTCCCAGGTTGAGCAATTCTCCTGCCTCAGGCTCCTGAGTAGCTGGGATTACAGACGCGAGCCACCACACCCGGCTATTTTCTTTGTAGAGACGGGGTTTCACCAAGTTGGCCAGGGTTGTCTCGAACTCCTGACCTTGTGAATCACCCACTTTGGCCTCCCAAAGTGCTGGGATTATAGGTGTAAGCCACCACACCCAGCCCAGTCTGTGTCTTTTTTTTTTTTTTTGAGTTGGAGTCTCGCTCTGTCACCCAGGCTGGAGTGCAGAGACACAATCTCGGCTCACTGCAAGCTCCGCCTCCCAGGTTCACACCATTCTCCTGCCTCAGCCTTCTGAGTAGCTGGGACTACAGGCGCCCGCCACCACGCCCGGCTAATTTTTTTGTATTTTTGGTAGAGATGGAGTTTCACCGTGTTAGCCAGGATGGTCTCAATCTCCTGACCTCGTGATCTGCCTGCCTTGGCCTCCCAAAGTGCTGGGATTACAGGCGTGAGCCACCGTGCCTGGCCCAGTCAGTGTCTTTTAATTGTAGCATTTAGCCCATTTAGATTTAAGGTTAATATTGTTATGCATGAATTTGATCCTATCGTCATGAAGCTAGCTGGTTATTTTGCATGTTAGTTGATGCAGTTTCTTCATAGTGTTATTGGTCTTTATATTTTGGTATGTTTTTGCAATGACTGGTACCAGTTTTTCCTTTCCATATTTAGTGCTTCCTTCAGGAGCTCTTGTAAGGCAGGCCTGGTGGTGATAAAATCCTTCAGCATTTGCTTGTCTGTAAAGGATTTTATTTCTCCTTCGCTTCTGAAGCTTAGTTTAGCTGGATATGAAATTCTGGGTTGAAAATTCTTTTCATTAAGAATGTTGAATATTGGTCCCCACTCTCTTCTGGCTTATAGAGTTTCTGCAGGGAGATCTGCTGTTAGTCTGATGGGCTTCCCTTTGTAGGGAACCTGACCTTTCTCTCTGGCTGTGCTTAACATTTTTTCCTTCTTTTCAACTTTGGTGAATGTGATGATTACGTGTCTTTGGGTTACTCTTCTCAAGGAGTATCTTTGTGGTGTTTTCTGTATTTCCTGAATTTGAATGTTGACCTGTCTTGCTAGATTGGGGAAGTTCTCCTGGATAATATCCTGAAGAGTGTTTTCCAATTTGGTTCCATCCTCTCCATCACTTTCAGGTACACCAATCAATTGTAGGTTTGGTCTTTTCACATAGTCCCATATTTCTTGGAGGCTTTGTTCCTTTTCATTCTTTTTTCTCTAATCTTCTCTTCATGCTTTATTTCATTAAGTTGATCTTTTCTTTCTTTGTTTGTTTCTTTTTCTTTTTTTTTTTTTTTTACAGAGTCTCACTCTTGTAGCCCAGGCTAGAGTGCAATAGTGCAATCTCGGCTCACCACAACCACCACCTCCCGGGTTCAAGCGATTCTCCTGCCCCAGCCTCCGGAGTAGCTAGGATTACAGGCATGCACCACCATGCCCAGTTAATTTTGTATTTTTAGTAGAGATAGTGTTTCTCCATGTTGGCCAGGCTGGTCTCAAACTCCCGACCTCAGGTGATCTGCCCGCCTTGGCCTCCCAAAGTGCTGGGATTACAGGCGTGAGCCATAGCACCCAGCCTCTATGTTTAATTTTTAAAGGAACTGCCATACTGCTTTCAACATTAAAGGATATACTTTTTTTTTTTTTTCTGAGACAGAGTCTCACTCTGTCATCCAGGCTGGACTGCAGTAGCGTGATCTTGGCTCACTGCAACCTCTGCCTCCCAGGTTCAAGTGATTCTTGTGCCTCAGCCTCCTGAGTGCAATGGTGCAATCTCGGCTCACGGCAACCACCACCTCCCGGGTTCAAGTGATTCTCCTGCCTCAGCCTCCCAAGTATCTGGGATTACAGGTGCACACCAACCATGCCCAGCTAATTTTTTTTTTTTTTTTTTTTTTTTTTGAGATGGAGTTTCACTCTTTCGTCCAGGCTGGAGTAAAGTGACACAATCTCGGCTCACTGTAACCTCTGCCTCCCGGGTTCAAGTGATTCTTCTGCCTCAGCCTCCCAAGTAGCTGGGATTATAGGCTCCTGCCACCGTGCCTGGCTAAGTTTTGTATTTTTAGTAGAGATGGGGTTTCGCCCTGTTGGCCAGGCTGGTCTCAAACTCCTGATATCCAGTGACCCACCCACCTCATCCTCCCAAAGTGCTAGGATTACAGCCATGAGCCACCACGCTCAGCTGCCCAGCTAATGTTTTTGTACTTTAAGTAGAGACAGGGTTTCACCATGTTGGCCAGGCTGGTCTCTAACTCCTGACCTCAAGTGATCCACCTGCTTTGGCCTCCCAAAGTGCTGGGATTACAGTCATGAGCCACTATGCCCAGCCTAAAGTATACACTTTTAAGTCACTTTATACTACCACAGTTGGAGGAATTTATGAATGGGAAAGAAGTACCTGAGGCTGGGTAATTTTGTTTGTTTGATTTTGTTTTCGAGATAGGGTCTCACTCTGTCACCCAGGCTGGAGTGCAGTGGGTCCATCACAGCTCACTGCAGCCTCAGCTTTCTGGGTTCAAGTAATCCTCCTGCTTCAGCCTCCTGAGTAGCTGGGACTATAGGCATGCACCACAAAGTCCAGATAATTTCTACTTTTTTTCTTTTTGTAGAAATAGGTTTCACCATGTTGCCTGGGTTGGTCTTGAACTTGTTGCCTCAAGCGATCTGCCAGCCTTGGCTTCCCAAAAGTGCTGGGGCTATAGGCATGAGCCACTGCGCCTGGCCAAGGCTGAGTAATTTATAAAGAGAGAGTGTTTATTTTGGCTCACAGTTCTGCAGGCTGTACAGGAAGTGTGGTATTAACATCTGCTTCTGGTGAGAGCTTCAGGAAGCTTACAATCATGGTGGAAGGTGAAGGGGAGCAGTGTATCAAATGGCAAGAGAGAAAGAGGTGGAGAGAGGTCCTAGACTTTTAAACAACCAGATCTAGTATAAACTGAGTGAGAACTCAATTATTACCAAGGGTGCTAAAGCATTCACAAGGCATCTTCCCCATGATTCAATCATCTCCCATCAGGCCCCACCTCTAACACTGGGAATAATATTTTTCATCTCTTTTTGTTGTTGTTTTTGTTTTGTTTGAGACGGAGTCTTGCTCTGTTACCCAGGCTGAATTACAGTGGTGCGATCTTGGCTCACTGCAACCTCCACCTTCTGGGTTCAAGCAATTCTCCCGTCTCAGCCTCTTGAGTAGCTGGAACTACAGGCGCATGCCACCACGCCTGGCTAATTTTTGTATTTTTAGTAGAGACGGGGTTTCACCATATTGGTCAGGCTGTTCTCGAACTCCTGACCTCAGGTGATCCACCTGCCTCGGCCTCCCAAAGTGCTGGGATTACAGGCGAGCCACTGCTCCCAGCCCCGGGAATCATATTTCAACATGAGACATAAAAGGAATATACATCCAAACCGTATAAATTTGATTGCAGTTAAGATTAGTACTACTATGAAAACAAATAGTGTGCAAAAATGACTAAGAAACAGGAGGACCTATGGTGTTTGGGGGAATCAGATGTCCTCTACAAGGAAGCTGATAACTGGAGAATGTGTAGGAGTTTGCCAAGTGAAGCAGGTGGGGAAGGGCATTCTGGCAGGGGGAACAGCAAGTGCAAAGGCCTAGAGGTAGGAAAATGGTACAATTGTTAAAGAAACTACAAAAGCAGTCAGGGTGGCTTGCTGAGATGAAGATGGGCACTGTATGCCTAAGATCTCAGAAGCACAGACAACAAAAACAAAACTAGACAAACAGGACTTAAACCAAAAATCTTCTGTACAGCAAAAGAAATAATCAAGATAATGAACAGACAAAACACACAATGAAAGAAAATATTTGTGGGCCGGGCACAGTAGCTCACACCTATAATCCCAGTACTTTGGGAGGCCAAGGCGGGCAGATCACCTGAGGTCAGGAGTTCGAGACTAGCCTGGCCAAGATGGTGAAACCCCGTCTCTACTAAAAATATAAAAATTAGCTGGGTGTCGTGGCATGCACTTGTAATCCCAGCTACTTGGGAGGCTGAGGCATGAGATTCACTTGAACCCCGGAGATGGATGTTTCAGTGAGCCAAGATCGCGCCACTGCACTCCAGTCTGGGTCACAGAGTGAGACTTTGTCTCAAAAAAAAGAAAGAAAAGAAAAATAGGCCGGGCGCGGTGGCTCAAGCCTGTAATCCCAGCACTTTGGGAGGCCGAGACGGGCAGATCACAAGGTCAGGAGATCGAGACCATCTTGGCTAACCCGGTGAAACCCCGTCTCTACTAAAAAATACAAAAAACTAGCCGGGAGAGAGGAATCAAATAGACACAATAAAAAATGATAAAGGGGATATCACCACTGACCCCACAGAAATACAAACTACCATCAGAGAATACTATAAACACCTCTACGCAAATCAACTAGAAAATCTAGAAGAAATGGATAATCTCCTGGACACGTACACTCTCCCAAGACTAAACCAGGAAGAAGTTGAATCCCTGAATAGACCAATAGCAGGCTCTGAAAATGAGGCAACAATTAATAGCCTACCCACCAAAAAAAGCCCAGGACCAGATGGATTCACAGCTGAATTCTACCAGAGGTACAAGGAGGAGCTGGTACCATTCCTTCTGAAACTATTCCAATCAATAGAAAAAGAGGGAATCCTCCCTAACTCATTTTATGAGGCCAACATCATCCTGATACCAAAGCCTGGCAGAGACACAACAAAAAAAGAGAATTTTAGAGACCAATCTCCCTGATGAACATCGATGCAAAAATCCTCAATAAAATACTGGCAAACCGGATTCAGCAGCACATCAAAAACCTTATCCACCATGATCAAGTGGGCTTCATCCCTGGGATGCAAGGCTGGTTCAATATTCACAAATCAATAAACGTAATCCAGCATATAAACAGAACCAAAGACAAGAACCACATGATTATCTCAATAGATGCAGAAAAGGCTTTTGACAAAATTCAACAGCCCTTCATGCTAAAAACGCTCAACAAATTCGGTATTGATGGAACGTACCTCAAAATAATAAGAGCTATTTATGACAAACCCACAGCTAATATCATACTGAATGGGCAAAAACTGGAAAAATTCCCTTTGAAAACTGGCACAAGACAGGGATGCCCTCTCTCACCACTCCTATTCAACATAGTGTTGGAAGTTCTGGCTAGGGCAATCAGGCAAGAGAAAGAAATCAAGCGTATTCAGTTAGGTAAAGAAGAAGTCAAATTGTCCCTGTTTGCAGATGACATGATTGTATATTTAGAAAACCCCATCGTCTCAGCCCAAAATCTTCTTAAGCTGATAAGCAACTTCAGCAAAGTCTCAGGATACAAAATTAATGTGCAAAAATCACAAGCATTCTTATACACCAGTAACAGACAAACAGAGAGCCAAATCAGGAATGAACTTCCATTCACAATTGCTTCAAAGAGAATAAAATACCTAGGAATCCAACTTACAAGGGATGTAAAGGACCTCTTCAAGGAGAACTACAAACCACTGCTCAGTGAAATAAAAGAGGACGCAAACAAATGGAAGAACATACCATGCTCATGGATAGGAAGAATCAATATCGTGAAAGTGGCCATACTGCCCAAGGTTATTTATAGATTCAATGCCATCCCCATCAAGCTACCAATGAGTTTCTTCACCGAATTGGAAAAAACTGCTTTAAAGTTCATATGGAACCAAAAAAGATCCCGCATTGCCAAGACAATCCTAAGTCAAAAGGACAAAGCCGGAGGCGTCACGCTACCTGACTTCAAACTATACTACAAGGCTACAGTAACCAAAACAGCATGGTACTGGTACCAAAACAGAGATATAGACCAATGGAACAGAACGGAGTCCTCAGAAATAATGCCACACATCTACAACCATCTGATCTTTGACAAACCTGACAAAAACAAGAAATGGGGAAAGGATTCCCTATTTAATAAATGGTGCTGGGAAAATTGGCTAGCCATAAGTAGAAAGCTGAAACTGGATCCTTTCCTTACTCCTTATACGAAGATTAATTCAAGATGGATTAGAGACTTAAATGTTAGACCTAATACCATAAAAACCCTAGAAGAAAATCTAGGTAGTACCATTCAGGACATAGGCATGGGCAAGGACTTCATGTCTAAAACACCAAAAGCAACGGCAGCAAAAGCCAAAATTGACAAATGGGATCTAATTAAACTAAAGAGCTTCTGCACAGCAAAAGAAACTACCATCAGAGTGAACAGGCAACCTACAGAATGGGAGAAAATTTTTGCAATCTACTCATCTGACAAAGGGCTCATTTCCAGAATCTACAAAGAACTCAAACAAATATACAAGAAAAAAACAAACAACCCCATCAAAAAGTGGGGAAAGGATATGAACAGACATTTCTCAAAACAAGACATTCATACAGCCAACAGACACATGAAAAAATGCTCATCATCACTCGCCATCAGAGAAATGCAAATCAAAACCACAATGAGATACCATCTCACACCAGTTAGAATGGCAATCATTAAAAAATCAGGAAACAACAGGTGTTGGAGAGGATGTGGAGAAATAGGAACACTTTTACACTGTTGGTGGGATTGTAAACTAGTTCAACCATTATGGAAAACAGTATGGCAATTCCTCAAAGATCTAGAACTAGATGTACCATATGACCCAGCCATCCCACTACTGGGTATATACCCAAAGGATTATAAATTATGCTACTACAAGGACACATGCACACGTATGTTTATTGCGGCACTATTCACAATAGCAAAGACTTGGAATCAACCCAAATGTCCATCAGTGACAGACTGGATTAAGAAAATGTGGCACATATACACCATGGAATACTATGCAGCCATAAAAAATGATGAGTTTGCGTCCTTTGTAGGGACATGGATGCAGCTGGAAACCATCATTCTTAGCAAACTATCACAAGAAGAGAAAACCAAACACCACATGTTCTCACTCATAGGTGGGAACTGAACAATGAGCTCACTTGGACTCGGGAAGGGGAACATCACACAATGGGGCCTATCATGGGGAGGGGGGAAGGGGGAGGGATTGCATTGGGGAGTTATACCTGATATAAATGATGAATTGATGGGTGCTGATGAGTTGATGGGTGCAGCACACCAACATGGCACATATATACATATGTAGCAAACCTGCACGTTATGCACATGTACCCTAGAACTTAAAGTATAATTAAAAAAAAAAAAAAAACTAGCCAGGCGAGGTGGCGGGTGCCTGTAGTCCCAGCTACTCGGGAGGCTGAGGCAGGAGAATGGTGTAAACCCAGGAGGCGGAGCTTGCAGTGAGCTGAGATCCAGCCACAGCACTCCAGCCTGGGTGACAGGAGAGACTCCGTCTCAAAAAAAAAAAAAAAAAAAAAGAAAAAAAGAAAAATAGACATTGCGTGTTCTCATTCCTGAGTGAGTGCTAAAAAAGGTGTACACATGGACATAGAGAGTAGAATGATAGATACTGGAGACTCGGAAGGATGAGGGGGTGTTAGGGGGTAGATGATGAGAAATTACTTAATGGGTACAATGTATATTATTTGGATGACAGATACCCTAAAAGCCCTGACTTGACCACTTCTCACATAACATAATTGCATGTCTACCCCATATATATATATATACACAAATGTCAACAAGTGTATGAAAACAGATATATATATATGTCTTTATATATCTATGTATGTATGTATGTGTGTGTGTGTGTATATATATATATATAGATAGATAGGCACTGGTCTGACATGACGTGAAGCAGGTAACAAGTGGGAGTATATAATGCAAATTATTTTTGTTTGGTTTTTGTTTGATTTATTTATTTTTTTGAGACCGAGACTCATTCTGTCAACCAGGCTGGAGTGCAGTGGCATGATCTCTGCTCACTGCAACCTCCACCTCCCTGGTTGGAGTGATTCTAGTGCCTCAGCCTCCCGAGCAGCTGGGATTACAGGGGTCCGCCACCATGCCTGGCTAATTTTTGTATTTTTTTTTTTAGTATAGGCGGGGTTTCGTCATATTGGCCAGGCTGGTCTCTAACTCCTGGCCTAAGTGATCTGCCCACCTCGGCCTCCCATAGTGCTGGGATTACAGGTGCGAGCCACCATGCTCTGCCATTTTTGTTTTTATTTAAATGAAAGGAAGCAAATTACACTTGGAAGAGGGCCAAGTCAGCAACTTGAGAGATCCAAATGCCGCAAACTGTTAAACAACATAACAGTTTAATGTTTGAACTCATTCAGCACTAAAATTCTTGACTAAGCAGCTACAGTGTTTCAAGCACCATGGCAGGCACCCGGGACTAAGTGATTAACCACAAAAATCTCAGAGGCTGACAGTAACAAGCATGTATTTCACCCCTTCCAGGTCTGTAGGGTGGCTCTGCTTCAAGGCTGAGATCTGCCTGCCCACATGTTTCATTCGGGGACCAGCAGCTCCCAGAGACAAACTGGGCAAACATATTTAACCTTTGCTCTCATTAACATCTGCTACAATTCCATTAGCCAAAGCATAACATATGTCCAAGCCCAACCTAAATGGGGCAGGGAAATATACCTCACCTGCTCTGGTGTGAAGTTTGGGAACGCCATTTGTATTTGTTTCCTAGACTGTGGTAACAGGAACCACAAACTGGGTGGCTTGAGACAATAGAAATCTGGCAGGGCATGATGGTGTACGTCTGTAGTCCCAGCTACTCGGAGGCTGAGGCGGGAGCATCCCTTGAGTCCAGGAGCTCAGTTACAGTGAGCTATGATCACGCCATTGCACTCCAGCCTGGGCAATGGAGTGAGATTCCATCTCTAGAAAATAGTAATTTTTTGAAGTTTTGGATTTTGGAGTATTTTGAATTTTGGATTCTTGGATTAGGGGTGCTCAACCTGTATTTCATAAAATGTTTGTGTTGCTGTCAAAGCTACATAATTATGCTTTCCGATGGATAAATACTTTTTTTTTTTTTTAAGACGGAGGGTCTCATTCTGTCGCCCAGGCTGGAGTGCAGTGTACAGTGGTGCAGTCTCAGCTCACTGCAACGTCCGCCTCCTGGGTTCAAGCAATTCTCCTACCTCAGCCTCCTGAGTGGCTGGGATTATAGGCACCTGCCACTACACCTGGCTAATTTTTGTATTTTTAGTAGAGACGGGGTTTCACCATGTTGGTCAGGCTGGTCTCGAACTCCTGACCTCAGATGATCCACCCACAGCCTTCCAACATGTTGGGATTACAGGTGTGAGCCACCACGCCTGGCTTTTTTTTTTCTGAGACGGAGTCTTGCTCTGTCACCCAGGCTGGGCTCCAGTGACATGATCTTGGCTCACTACAACCTCCGCCTTCCGGGTTCAAGCAATTCTCCTGCCTCAGCCTCCCAAGTAGCTGGGATTACAAACGTGCACCATGACGCCCAGCTAATTTTTGTATTTTTAGTAGAAACAAGGTTTCACCATGTTGGCCAGGCTGGTCTTCAACTCCTGACCTCAAGTAATCCACCTGCCTCGACCTCCCAAAGTGCTGGGATTACAGGCATGAGCCACCACGGCCTATTTTATTTTATTTTAAATGTATTTTAAAAGCCTATTTTATTTTAAAATGTAAATCATTATAAATTAATAGTCTCATGACTTTGACTGTTTGTCTTTCCAATTCTTGGTTCTCTGCCCTCTTTCCCCACACCTGTTTCTTCCCTAATACTTCCTATCTCAGGGAATCATAACTCCATCTCCGTAATGGGCTGAACTGTGTCCTTTTGAAAATTTACATGATGAAGTCCTAACCCTCAGTACCTCAGGGTGTAATGTTATTTGGAGACAGGGTCTTCAGAGAGAGAGAATCAAGTCAAAATGAAGTCGTTAAGTGGGGGCCCCAATCCAATATGACTAATGTCCTTGTAAAAAGAGAAAATTTGGGCTACGTGTGGTGACTCCTGCTTGTAATCTCAGCACTTTGGGAGGTCAAGGCAGGAGGACTGCTTGAGCCCTGCAGTTGTAGGCAAGCCTGGGCAACACAGCAAGACCCCATCTTTACAAATAAAAAATAATTAGCCAGGTGTGGTGGCACACGCCTATAGTCCCGGCTGCTAGGGAGGCTGAAGAGGGAGGTTCACTTGAGCCTAGCAGGCTGAGACTTCAGTGAGCCGTGATCATGCCACTGCACTCCAGCAACAAAGTGAGACATTGTCTCAAAAAAAAAAAAAAAAAAAAAGAGACAAGAAAATTTGGACACAGACACACACCAAGGGAAGATAATATACAGAGACATAGGGAGACTGTGGTCATCTACAAGTGAAAGAGAGAGGTCTGGAATAGATTCTTCTTTCAAAACTCTCAGAAAGGCCAGGTGTGGTGGCTCACACCTGTAATCCTATCACTTTGGGAGGCAGAGGCGGGCAGATTGCTTGAGCTCAGGAGTTTGAGACTAGCCTGAGCAACATGGTGAAACCCTGTCTCTACAAAAAATACAAAAATTAGCCGGGCATGGTGGTGCATGCTGGTGGTCCCAGCTACTCAGAAGACTGAGGCGGGAGGATCACTTGAACCTGGGAGGCAGAAGTTGCAGTGAGTTGAGATCATGTCACTGAACTCCAGCCTGGGCAACAGACCCAGACCTGTCTCAAACAAACAAACAAACAAACAAACAAACAAACAAACAAATCCTTAGAAGGAACCAACCTTGATTACTTATGAAGGTAGTTACTATCACTATCATCCCAGAAAACTGGGAAACATGTAGGTAGAATTACTTCTTCATGGTAACATGCAAAAGATCTGGCAAATCCAAGCAGTCCATGATTCAAACACCACACTGCGTTGCATGTAAGTGCTTTTTTTGGTGAATAGTACTATTGAAGTTTCCCCCACCATCCTCACATTCATTCACTCACAAGTAGCAGTTACCAGCTTTAAACTTGACATCCTCCGGGAACCTCAGCCCCAGACTAGTGCCTGGACTTCTCATTCCCTTTGGAATGATTCCTTCCAAGTAGCCTCCCTGTCTTTCATGAGAGAGGGAAGCTGCCAGTCTCCTTGAGAACTCGGTCCTCGAACCTAACTCTGCCTGGCACAGAGTAGGCGTTTAATGAATACTGAAGGAACAAAAATATACAGTGTTCACTTTTTCTTGAATGGAGACTCTACAATAACATCTTTTGTCCACTTTTCCCTTGTGCTAACACCTTTTTTTTTTTTTTTTGAGGCTGACTTGCTAGGTCACCCAGGCTGGACTACAGTGGCATAATTTCAGCTTACTGCAACATCCATCTCCCGGGTTCAAGTGATTCTCATGCCTCAGCCTCCTGGTAACTAGATAACTGGGATTACAGATGTGTACCACCACACCCGGCTAATTTTGTATTTTTAGTAGAGATGGGGTTCTGCCATGTTGGCCAGGCTGGTCTCAAACACCTGACTTCAGATGATCCGCCCACCTCGGCTTCCCAAAGTGCTGGGATTACAGGCATGAGCTACCACGACTGGCCAGGAACAACTTTTTCTTAATCTAATTTTTTTGCAGGAGACAAATGTTAGCAAATCTCCAAGTCAGAACTAGAAATCCCAGTGCAGCAAGGCCTGTGATGCACACAAGGTGGCGATGGAGGACATAGCATCTTTCAGAGCTCCCTGCTGCTGATCTTTTCAAATGAGAAAGGCATTTAATGCTGCTTCATCTTCTGGCTTTTCATCAATGTGGAGGCCCGTCCTTTAGTTTTAGCAATTCAGTGGCACTCCAAAGAGAATTTCCCCCTCCTTGTTTTCAAATATCTCTTTCATCTGATTTCTTTTCCCTGTTACTGCATAGATCCACCCATGAGCTGAAATAATCTTCTTTGAAATAAAAATATGAATGAACAGGGCCTACCAGAACACTTGGAAAAAAGATTTTGAGTAGGTGTGTGTATTTCCTCTTTTAGACTGTAATTAGTAAGATGGAAATGATCAATCTCCCCCATAGGTTCTGTGTGTGTGTGTGTGTGTGTGTGTGTGTATTTTTTCCTTGGTGTTTTGAAAAGCCTTAAAAATTAACATGGCTGCCTCATGTAAAACCACCTTTAAGCTCTAATGAAGTTTATCAAGGACCACTTATCTTCACACCACACTCACATATTTTTGGACCCAGGAAGGATTACGAAGCCATTTTAGACAGTCAGCTGGTATAGAAAAGCCAGCAGAAGGGAGAGAGATTGCAAAATCCCAGAAGGGCCCCAGCTTGAGCCAGGGCTAGCGAGTATCACGTCAGCAGCTGGGGCAGGAGGGAGATGATCTCCATCAACAAGCTTGCTGCTCCCTCTTGGGGAGATGCCTCCCAGGGGTAACTGAGGTCCAACTTAGTCATAGCTATTATTCCTATTTTCCTCATATTTCTTCTCTGCTTCTAACTTAGGGTTGCCCAGCCAACACTTTCTCTTGTGCCGTTTCCCATCCTGATCCCCCATTCTTGAACAGAAGAGTAGAAAGGATGATTCCAAAGAAAAGAAGTCATAAGCCATAAATCTTTCCTTCCTATAAATGAATGTCTTGTGTGTGTACGTGTGTGTTGTCTAGACTAGATACGGATTCTCTGCCTCGTAGCTTCCAACCTAAAGTTCTTTTGACCAGGCATTTTCTTTGTCTTGCTGATCCGTTCTAGAAATCCCTACTAAATGGTCTTCTTTCCAGAGGGGGTTCTATAAATATTAATTCATCAGCTGCCTCATCGTGGTGCAGTGGCAGCCATGCAGTCCTATGACTAATTAATTACTGTTGCTAAAATATTAAATAACTATTCATTATGCAGTCTAAAGACTTTAAGCCCTAGATCTATGCTGTTTTCATCACTTAGGGTGAAGGACAAGAGTTCCCGGGCACCTTGACTCCTGATCTTAAAATATCATTAAGAGTAGAAGAAATAAGACTAAGTATAGAAGAAATTTTATCTGAACTATTTAAGATAGTTAGAGTCCTGAATCTAAGCATTTAAAAATTGTGATGGGCTGGTCATAGTGGCTCACGCCTATAATCCCAGAGCTTTAGGGAGGCCAAGATGTGAAGATCACTTGAGGCTAGAAGTTGGAGATCAGCCTAGGCAACATAGGGAGAGCCCATCTCTTCACAAATCTTTTAAAAATGAAAAAATACCAGCCTGGCCAACATGGTGAAACCCCATCTCTACTAAACATACAAAAATTAGCCAGGTGTGGTGGTGGATGCCTATAATCCCAGCTACTTGGGAGTCCGAACCAGGAGAATCACTTGAACCCGGGAGGCGGAGGTTGCAGTGAGCCAAGACCTATCCATTGCACTCCAGCCTGGGTGACAGAGTGAAACTCCATCTCAAAATAAATAAAATAAAATAGGCCGGGCGCGGTGGCTCACGCCTGTAATCCCAGCACTTTGGGAGGCCAAGGCGGGTGGATCACCTGAGGTCAGGACTTCGAGACCAGCCTGACCAACATGGTGAAACTCTGTCTCTATTAAAAATACAAAATTGGCTGGGCGTTTGGTGGTGCATGTCTGTAATCCCAGCTACTTGGGAGGCTGAGGCAGGAGAATGGCTTGAACCCAGGAGGCAGAGGTTGTGGTGAGCTGAGATCGCACCATTGCACTCCAGCCTGGGCAATAAGAGCGAAACTCTGTCTCTAAACAAACAAACAAACAAACAAAATTAGCTTGGCATGGTGATGTGCAGCTGTAGTCCTAACTACTTACAAGGCTGAGGTGGGAGGACTGCTTGAGCCCAGGAGGTTGAAGCTGCAATGAGCCATGGTTGTGTCACTGCACTCCAGCCTGGGTGCCAGAGAGAGACCCTGTCTCTATTTTTTAATATTTTTTTGAGACGGAGTCTTGCTCTGTCACCCAGGCTGGAGTGCAGTAGTGCAATCTTGGCTCACTGCAACCTCCACCTCCTGGGTTCAAGTGATTCTCTTGCCTCAGCCTCCTGAGTAGCTGGGACTACAGGTGCACGCCACCATGCCTGGCTAATTTTTATATATTTTTTAGTAGAGAAAGGATTTTACCGTGTTGGCCAGGCTGGTCTCGAACTCCTGACTTCAGGTGATCTGCCGGCCTCAGCCTCCCAAAGTGCTGGGATTACAGGCGTGAGCCACTGTGCTCTGCCTGTTTTATTACTTTTTAAGTGATAAAAATATACAAGCAATAGAGAACAATCTCATCTCAGTAGTTCCAGACCAGCCCCACACTCCCATGGCAACCCACTTTAAACATCTGGTTTTTTTTTTTTTTTTTTTTTTTTTTTAGAAGGAATCTTGTTCTGTCACCCAGGCTGGAGTGCAGTGGCGCGATCTGGGTTCACTGCAAGCTCTACCTCCCGGGTTCACGCCGTTCTCCTGCCTCAGCCTCCCGAGTAGCTGGGACTACAGGCGCTTGCTACCCTGCCCCACTAATTTTTATTTATTTTTTTTTTTTGGGGGGGGGAGGGTTGGGACGCAGTCTCCCTCTGTCACCCAGACTGGAGTGCAGTGGCGCAATCTCGGCTCACTGGCAAGCTCCGCCTCCTGGGTTCACGCCATTCTCCTGCCTCAGCCTCCAGAATAGCTGGGACTACGGGCGCCCGCCACCACGCCCGGCTAATTTTTTGTATTTTTGGTAGAGACGGGGTTTCACCGTGTTAGCCAGGGTGGTCTCGATCTCCTGACCTCGTGATCCGCCCGCCTCGGCCTCCCAAAGTGCTGGGATTACAGGCGTGAGCCACTGCGCCCGGCCTACTAATTTTTATTTTTTGTAGAGATGGGGGTCTCCCTGTGTTGCTCAGGCTGGCCTCAAACTCCTGGGCTCAAGCAATCCTCCTGCCTCGACTTCCCAAAGTGCTGGGATTACAGGTGTGAGCCACCGCACCCGGCCTAGTGAGCATATTTTTAAGGTGTATGTCAATTAGTGTGGAACACTGATGGAATGAACATAGCAATAATTAGAACTGCCACTCACGGAGCACATACTAAGTGTCGGGCATTGGGCACCAAGCATTGTTGACAGACGCTTTATTTTTTGTTTTGAGTGCTTACTGGGTACTAGACTTCAGTAAATATTAATCACCTACTATGCTATTCTACCAAGTGCTTATGAACAAGTGTGCAGCGCCTATTCTGCGCCAGCCTTTCGCTTTCATCTCACTTAAACGTGAAAACAAGGAGTAATCTCTATGCTCTGCCCAGCGTGGGGGCGCGGGTCCGAGCAAGGGGTGCACACCTGAGTAGGGACAGGACCGGGGAGGCGGCGTCCTCTTCCCTGGCGCGCTGCAGAGCCAGGGCTACCCTGAATGGCCAGGCGGAGAAGGGGCCGGCAGAGGTCAGGCTGAGGGCCAGCGGCAGCAAGGGGCGAGGCGGAGGTCCAGGCCACCCGGGTGGCATGATCCGCGGAGCGGTGGGCGGGGCGGCGGGCGGGGCCTGTATTGTCCGCTCCGCGGGGCATGCCGGGAGCCCCGCCCCCAACATGGCGTCTCACTGACAGTTGGCTGCCGAGCGGCAGAGGCGGATCCTGCTCCTGAGGGCGGCGGCGGCGGCGGCGGCGGCGGCGGCGGCGGCGGGGCCGGGGTCTCCCGGGCCGGGGTCGGGGGAGATGGCGACTCGGACCGCCTAGGGCGGAGCTGCACGGGCGAGGCGGCAAGCGGGTCGCCGCTGGCGGGCGCGGCGGCCGCTGCCATGGACTGGTGATCGCGGCTGCTGCTGCTCCGTCTCCGCCGTCCGGGCGTCTGCTCCTCAGCTCCAAGCCCTCAGCCGGGGCCATGGGCTCGTCGGCGGCCGCGGCGGCGGCCGCGGCGGCAGCCGCTGACTCGGCACAGTGGCTCTCGGTGAAGGAGGAGACCATCTTCCTACACGACGGGCTGATCCGGGTCACCGACCTGGCCGAGTTGCCCAGCGAGATCCTCGGGGCCCCGGAGGCCGCCGACACCGACCTGGAGGTGAGCGAGGCGGCCCCCGGCCCCCGCCATCGGACTGGCCCACTCGCCCGGCGCCCCCGGGTCGGGCCCCTTCCTCGCCCCAGCCGTGGGCCTCGCCTCCCAGGGGCTGCCGAGGCAGGTGTGTGTGGGCGCGGGGCGGGCAGGTGGGGGCCGCGGCCGCAGGTCTGCAGACCGCCCGCCCCGCTCTCCCTCCCTCCCTCCCCCGGGCCTGGCCGCCTGCCGGGGATTTCATCTGTGGTTTTCTTTTGAGCGTTCCGACACCCGGCATTTTATTAGACTAGCGCCCGGCTCGGCCTTCATGCCCCTGAGGAGCCGCCGCCACCACCCGGGCCTCCCTCCCCTCCCCCACGGGCTCCCTGGACCCACTTCCAGGGCACACCCAGGTTGCTTAGCTTTGGGAACATTTTTATTTTAACGCTGTGCACCCTCCCACCCTTTTCTTCCCTAGTTCTGTGGTTTTTTTTTTCTTTTTTCCGGGAGAGGGTAGTGGCAGCTGTGGGTCCGCGGTGGGCAATCCAGCAACTTCTCTGTGTTGTGTCTGGGATAGATTGACACGGGGCCTTTGTCAGGGAAGCGGGCGGTGTGGACAGCGAGAGGGATGCTCCAGCGGCCCTCCGTGCGCTCTCGGCGAAGGGTCACCGGCGCGTTAGGCCGCAGGGCCTTTTTGTGTGTCCGGGGGTCGCCGAGCATCCCGGGTTCAGAGCTGTGGCAGGTGCAACAGCAGATCTCATCAGTTGAGCTGCTTGGCCTTGGGGGCAGAAGGGAACCAAATGTGCTTGGTTGGTGGGAACTTTCCATCGACTTCACTTGGGTTCGTATTTGCCTAGAGGGGGGGAATACTGGCAGTGGCGTTTCATGGAGGCCAGCGGATGCTGACACTGTTCCCCCTCTACTTCGTGGGATGACATTTTGATGTGTAGGTAGCATGGGGTGTCATCAAATTCTTACTGCCGTATGGAGAGCTTTCTGGGGTAGGCGCAGAGAGGATGGCCTATCTTCTGGCTATAAACGGAATGCGAGGAATCTTTTGTGTTTTGCGGTTTTGCATGCAGTTTGGCTTTACGCACAACGAACATTTATAGAAATGAATTAAAAGCCATTACTGTGTGTTTCTGGAAACGGCAGTGATCAGATCGCATTGGCCGAGACATTTGGACGTGCTTGAGATGCGAATACGTTCCTCTGTATTTTTGTGTCTGGATTTGCGGTTGCTTCAGCACTTCCGTTGTAAACTCTTAATTGACTTATTTTACAATCTAGTCACCAAAAAGAGGAGGATATGGTTGGTAGGGAATTCCTAACATGGAATCATCGTTTTATTGTGTCTCATTTGGGCCTGTTCTATAAAAAGCAAGGTGTGTCTGAGTGTCTTATCTGCCTGAAAACTCAAGGGGTATTATGCTATGATAGTGGAATCTTTTGATTTAATTGGCTGTGTTGTGTGTGAAAGGTGGGAAGTGGATGCTCTTTGTTTCTTTCGTTTCTTTTTTTTTTAACCCCCAGACCGAGTCTTGCTCTGTCGCCCAGGCTGGAGTGCAGTGGCGCGATCTCAGCTCACTGCAACCTCCGCCTCCCGGATTCAAGCGATTCTCCTGCCTGTGCCTCCTGAGTAGCTGGGATTACAGGCGCGCGCCACCACGCCCGGCTAATTTTTGTATTTTTAGTAGAGACAGGGTTTCACCATGTTGGCCAGGCTGGTTTCGAACTCCTGACCTCAAGTGATCTGCCCGCCTTGGCTTCCCAAAGTGCTGAGATTACAGGCATGAGCCACTGTGCCGTGCCTATGCTCTTTGTTTCTTAAAGACTAATCCAAGTTCACAGAACCAAAATTTATATATATGTCATTTATGTAATTTATTTATTTTTAGGATTAGAAAGAGTAGGATTAAAGTATCTGTGCTGTTAAGTTGGTTTTCCTAAAATGTTTGTACATGTATTGCATGAATTTGTCAGCTATTTCTACAGAAGAATGGTTTTAAAAGGAAAGAACCTCTCTGGCCTGCTAGATTTTGTTTTTTTTAATTGCTTTTTAAATTCATGGTCTGATTTCTCAGAAACTAGTATGTGTATGGGTGATACACTGGTAGCAGTGCATAACTTTTTTCATTCTTTCCATGTTATACAGGCTCCATGGTCTCAGGAGAAATAGCTAAGAATATTTTTGTGGCTATTAGATTTGTGTTTGGGTGTATTCATATATATATATATAATCTTTTTGTTTGTTTGTTTGTTTTTGAGACAGAGTCTCTCTCTGTTGCCCAGGCTAGAGTGCAGTGGCTTGATCTAGATCTCAGCTCACTGCAACCTTTGCCTCCCGGCTTGAAGCAATTTTCCTGCCTCAGCCTCCCAAGTAGCTGGGATTACAGGCATGCACCACCATGCTGGGCTAATTTTTGTACTTTTTAGTAGAGACAAGGTTTTGTCACGTTGGCCAGGCAGGTCTGGAACTCCTGACCTCAGGTGATCCGCCTGCCTCAGCCTCCCAAAGTGCTGGGATTACAGGCATGAGCCACCACGCCTGGTACATATATAATTACTTAATAATGTTGATTAAATGTATCCTACATGTCAGGCATTATTTTATTAAATTCTCAAAAGAGCCTAACAGTTGGAAATATTGCACTCATTGTACAGATGAAAGAAGTGCAGAGTAAGTATTCAACTTGCTCAAGAGCACATAAAGAGCTTGCACATTAACCTAGTTCTGTTCACTGCATATCTGCTCCTCATCATAATACTTTATTGCTTCCATGCATGTATAGTATTTGTATTTGCAATTGTTTTAAATTTCATAACTGGCTACAGAAGGAAGAATCTCTATTTTCTTTAGTAACTGTTTCTTTTTCATATTTGAGGAAGATTCGTGGTTTATTAATTTTTTAAAAGCTATCTTTTGAAATACCACCACATCCATGAAATACAGTCTTCCAAGCCTCTCCTTCCAGTGGACATCTGGGTGAATAATGGCCATTTTCCACAGAGTTTTATAATATATAGAATCCTTTAGTTAACACTTTTGGATTATGAGGAACGGGACTCACTGCAGAAGAGTGCAATAGTCTTAGAATTTTAGAGCAAGAAGAGACTGTAGAGATAGTAATTTCCCTCATTTTAGAACGAAGTTCTCTGAGATCAGGAGATCTCAGAGATCAGGAGATGAGGTTATGGCTTAGTCACTATAGCATAGCTAGTTGTGGCAGGGCAATGACTAGACCCTGGCTTTTCTGCGTTTGGATTCTAGTGTTCTGTTCACCCTGTCAGCACTGCTCAAAGTCAATCTAAAGAAAGAATCCCTCCTAAGAAGCAGATCAACATTAACTTAGTATTTTAATTTAAGCAGATCCAGAGTATTTGAATTAAAACTTTTCTTCCCAGTAAGTTCCCTCCCACCCCTCCTCCCTCCCTCCCCTCCTTCCTTCCCTCCCTCCCTCCCTCCCTCCCTTCCTTCCTTCCTTCTTTTTAAGACCGAGTTTCATTCCTCTTGCCCAGGCTGGAGTGCAGTGATGCGATCTTGGCTCACTGCAACCTCTACCTCCCAGGTTCAAGCGATTCTTCTGCCTCAGCCTTCCAGTTAGCTGGGATTACAGGCATGTGCCACCATGCCCAGCTAATTTTGTATATTTAGTAGAGACTTGGTTTCACCATGTTGGCCAGGCTGGTCTCGAACTCCTGAACTCAAGTGATCTGCCTTCCTTAGCCTCCCAAAGTGCTGAGATTATAGGCGTGAGCCACTGCAACCAGCCTCTTTTTTTTTTTTAAAGCAATAAATAATGTTTAATCAACTAATTCATTCAACAAGTATTGGTGGAGTTTAGAGTGAGCTGGGCCAACTGTCCTGGATGTTGGGGATATAGCAGTGGATAAAATAAAATCCTTGTCCTCAAAAAGCTTATAATTTATTGGGATGATACAGACAATGACAAATATGTAACATGACATAGAGGCAAATGATAAGTGCTAAAGAGAAAAGTATAGCTCAGTAAAAAGATGGAGAGCATCGGAAAGAGGGCTCTGGTTTTTTGTTTTAATTTTTTTTGTTAGAGATGGGGCCTTGCTATATTGTCCAGGCTGATCTTGAATTCCTCCTGGCCTCAAGTGATCCTCCCAGAGTGCTTAGTATGGGTCACTGCACCCAGCCAACTGTCCTGTTTTATTTTATTTTATTTTTAATTATTTATTTTTGAGACAGAGATTCTCACTGTTTCCCAGGCTGGAGTGCAGTGGTGCCATCTCTGCTCACTGCAACCTCCACCTCCTGAGTTCAGGTGACTCTCCAGCCTCAGCCCCCTGAGGAGCTGGGATTACAGGCACGCACCACCACGCTTTGCTAATTTTTGTATTTTTAGTAGAGATGGGGTTCACCATGTTGGTCAGGCTGGTCTTGAACTCTGGACCTCAGGTGATCCACCCATCTCTGCCTCCCAAAGAGTTGGGATTACAGGCGTCAGCCACCATACCCAGCCTGTCCTGTTTTATATAGGGTGGACATGAAAGGAAAGCCCAGGATGGCTTTTGAGCAGAGACCTGAAGGGAAGGAGGGAGTATACCATATGGCTACCCAGGAAAGAACATCCCATACAGAGACGACAGCAAGAGGCAAGTCCTTGAGAGGGAAGCGTCCTCAGCATATTTGGAGCTCTGAGCCCAGTAAGCTAAAGGGGAAAGGAGAGATAGGGAGCAGGGGATACAGATCAAGTAGATCCTTGTAGGTGAGGGCTTTGGATCTTACTATGAGTGAATTAAGAATGCAGAGTGTAGGCCGGGCGCGGTGGCTCAAGCCTGTAATCCCAGCACTTTGGGAGGCCCAGACGGGCAAATCACGAGGTCAGGAGATCGAGACCATACTGGCTAACACGGTGAAACTCCGTCTCTACTAAAAAATACAAAAAACTAGCCGGGCGAGGTGGCGGGCGCCTGTAGTGTCTCAAAAAAAAAAGAAAAAAAAAAGAATGCAGAGTATAGCCGGGCGTGGTGGCTCACGCCTGTAATCCCAACACTTTGGGAGGCCGAGGCGGGCAGATCACGAGGTCAGGAGATTGAGACCATCCTAGCTAACACAGTGAAACCCCGTCTCTACTAAACATTAAAAACAAAACAAAACAAAAAAATAGCCGGGCGTGGTGGCGGGCGCCTGTAGTCCCAGCTACTCGGGAGGCTGAGGCTGGAGAATGGCAAGAACCCAGGAAGTGGAGCTTGCAGTGAGCCGAGATCCTGTCACTGCACTGCAGCCTGGGCGACAGAGTAAGACTCCATCTCAAAAAAAAAAAAAAAAAAGAATGCAGGGTGAGGCTTTTTCTTGTCCTTTAAAATAGCCATTTGTTAGAACATGTGGAAAAAGGCAAAGAGAAAAAAAAGAGAAAAAAATAGCCGTTTGTATTTATTTTAATTTTATGTTACTGGTGGAAAGCAAAAGGCATATAGAAATTATTATTATTATTTATTTTAGACAAGAGTCTTGCTCTGTTGCCCAGTCTAGGGTGCAGTGGCACGATCTCAGTTCACTGCAACCTCTGCCTCTTAGGTTCAAGGGATTCTCCTGCCTCAGCCTGCCCAGTACCTGGGATTACAGGCGACCCTCACCTAGCTAATTTTTTTTTATTTTTATTTTTAGTAGAGATGGGGTTTCACCATATTGGCCAGGCTGGTCTCGAGCTCCTGACCTCAAGTGATCCAACCGCCTCTACCTCTGAAAGTTTTGGGATTGCAGACGTGAGCCACCATGACCAGCTTAGGAATTTAAAAAAAAATATTGAAATAAATATACATTTAAGAGAAGTAAAAAAGCAATAACTCAAAAGTAACATCTCAGATGTTATTGCATTTTGCATTGAATTTCATAGAACATTATCCTTGTTAAAGGGAATTTAAGAGGGGGAAAAAAAGGAATAGCTTACCTGTGGAAATTCCAAAAGCGTTCTGCTTCCTATCCCATTTTTCTTTACAAACTGCAGTTGGGAACAAGCAGGCATCGTATATAAGAGTGTTGACAGAGAAGCTGATTAACTTACCCAAGGTGGCTAAGATATTTCTTACTCCACAGTTGAGGTTTATTTGAAATTTAAGCATTTTGGTTAGTGCTTCTCATATTTCATGGTGTTTACTTGTAAGTACTCCCTCTCCACCCTGCCCCACACCACACAAAAACTTGAACATGA
Organism: Piliocolobus tephrosceles; assembly: GCF_002776525.5. NCBI lineage: Eukaryota > Metazoa > Chordata > Mammalia > Primates > Cercopithecidae > Piliocolobus > Piliocolobus tephrosceles. The sequence continues at coordinate 110,013,885 of NC_045443.1, read as the reverse complement.
ATGTTTAAGTCAACTTTATTTGTGACTGCCCAAAGCTGGAAACAATCCAAATGTCCGTCAGCAGGTGAATGGATAAACAGATGTGGTACATCCATACAGTGGAATATTACTCAGCAACAAAAACGAATGAACCATTGGTACTCACAACGTGGATTTATACTGAGTGGAAGAAACCAGACAACAGGAGTACATACTGTAAGACTCCATTTCTATGAAATTTTGGAAATGCAGACTGATGTGTAGTGGTTGCCTAGGGATAGAGGCGGGCAGGAAATGATGAGAGGGACAGAGTATAAAGGAGCATGAAGAAACTTTTGGGGCGATGGCTATTTCCCTATTTTGATTGTGGTGATGGTTTCACATTTGTATATATATGTCAAAACTCATTAAATCACACACTTTAAATATGTGCAGTTTACTGTATGGCAACTATATGTTAATTAACAAATGAAACCTAACAAATGCAAAAGGGTTTTTGTTTATTATTTTGTTTTGCCAAAAAAGAAAAGGGGCATTTGGGTTTGAAGTTGATCAGCTGAAATCGTCAAGGCTTTAAATACTTATCATACACTCAAGTGAAATATTTGAGATGATATTTAGATTTATGTTGATCTATTCTCCTAGGAGGACACTGCTAGCCTGTATATCCTTTGTGCAAAATCCTTTGGAAAGTGTTTATGTACTTTCATAGAATTCTAGATTTGGAAGAGTTAATGAATGAGCGAATAAACTACCCTTGTTCACCAGTAGTGTCGATTACCATGCAATTAATGAGCACTGTAATAGGAGTCACTGAATCATGGTGCAGTATTCTGTGAGCTTGGGCAAAGGCCCAACAGGCTTTCAGGCTTGTCTGGCTCAAGCTGTAAAATGAGAATGAAGTATTTGAGGGCTGTGGGAGACAGTATTGCTTTGAAGTTAAAGTCAGGTTTAAAGAGTCAAACTGGGATCAAAATTCTAGCTCTGCTCCTTGCTTGCTGTGTGACCTTGGGCAAATTCCATACCTTTTTTTAAACATATTTTTCTAGAGACAGGTTCTCTGTTGCTGGCCGGAGAGCAGTGGTGTGATTATAGTTCACTGCAGCCTCACACTCCTGTGCTTTAAGTGGTCTTCCCACCTTAGCCTCCTGAGTAGCTGGGACTACAGGTATGCTACTAATTTTTAAATGTTTTATAGAGATGGAGTCATGCTGTGTTGTCAGGCTGGTTGTGAACTCCTGGCTTCAAGCAATCCTCCTGTCTCAGTCTCCCAAAGTGCTGGGATTACAGGTGTGAGCCACTGCGCCTGGCCTAATTCCGTAACTTCAGAAATCCCTAGTTACTTTTTTTTTTTTTTTTTTGAGACAGAGTCTCGTTCTGTCGCCCAGGCTGGAGTGAAATAGCGTGATCGCAGCTCACTGCAACCTTTGCCTCCCAGGTTGAAGTGGTTCTCCTGCCTCAGCCTCCCGAGTACCTGGGATTACAGGCTTGCATCACCATGCCTGGCTAATTTTATATTTTTAGCAGACATGGGGTTTTACCATGTTGGCCAGGCTGGTCTGGAACTCCTGACCTTTGGTGATCCACCCGCCTCAGCCTCCCAAAGTGCTGGGATTTTATGTGTGAGCCACCGTGCCCAGCCCCTAGTTACTTCTTCTGGTGCATCTTCTTAGTCATCATTGTCACTATCTCTACCACTACCACAACAACAGCGCCAGCATATTGAGTGGCACGTTCTGTGCTAAGTACTTCACGTCCATTATTTTATTTAATCCTCACAAAAAGCATGAGGTTGGTACTGGATTATCTTTATTTTTATTGTTTTTGTTTCTTTTTTGTTTTGTTTTGTTTGTTTGTTTTGAAATGGAGTCTTACTCTGTCGCCCAGGCTGGAGTGCAATGGCGTGATCTTGGCTTACTGCAACCTCCGCCTCCTAGGTTCAAGTGATTCTCCTGCCTCAGCCTCCCGAGTAACTGGGATTACAGGCCCGTGCCACCACGCCCGGCTATTTTTTTTATTTTTAGTAGAGACAGGGTTTCACCATGTTGGCTAGGCTAACTCCTGACCTCAAGTGATCCACCCTCCTCGGCCTCCCAAGTGTGGGGATTTCAGGTGTGAGCCACCGTGCCCAGCCTAGAATTATCTTTATTTTATAAAAGAGGAAACTGGCACAGACAAAAGTTAAGTAACTTGACAAAGGTCAGATAGTTAGTGGCAAAGCTAAAACTGAAATAGATCTGTCTGATTCCAGCCCTGAGTCCATATTCTTGAACTATTGTTACACTATCATCATCTATAAGAATGGGATAATGATAGGGCTAATGTCAGAATTAAAAAGATGGAGGTGGCCAGATATGGTATCATGCCTGTAATCTCATTACTATGGGAGGGGCAAGGAGTGGGTTGGACAACATGGCAAAACTCTGTCCCTACAAAAAAGTACGATAAAATTAGCTGGGCATGGTGGCATGCACTTGTAGTCTCAGCTACTCAGGAGGCTGAGGCTGAAAAATCACTTGAGCCCAGGAGGCAAAGGTTGTAGTGAGCCAAGATTGTGTCACTGCACTCCAGCCTGGGTGACAGAGCCAGACCCTGTCTCAAAAAGAAAAAAAAAATAATAATAAGATGGATGTGGGCTGAGTGTGGTGGCTCATGCCTGTAATTCCAGCACTTGAGAGGCCAAGGCAGGAGAATTGATTGAGTCCAGGAGTTCAAGACCAGCCTGGGCAACATAGCAAGATCCCATCTCTACAAAACATTTTAAAATTAGCTGGGCATGGTTGGCTACTTGGGAGGCTGAGGTGGGAGGATCACTTGAGTCCAGGAGCTGGAAGAGGCAGTAAGCTATGATTGTGCCACAGTACTCCAGCCTGCATGACAGAGTGATATCCTGACACCAAAATATTTAAAAAAAAAAAAATGTGATTATGTTTAAAGTGTGTATTGACTCTCTTTATAAGGTGCTATGTTGCTTGGAAGTTATTTTATTCATATTCAACCAGCTGCCTATTGTATTTGAAAGCAAAACTATCCCATCAACATAATTTTTTCTATAGTAGTGGAATAGTTTTTTGTTTGTTTGGTGATCCCTGCGGAATTTTTTTTTTTTTGAGACGGACCTTCGGTCTCGTTGCCCAGGCTGGAGTGCAATGGCGCAATCTCAGCTCACCACAACCTCCACCTCCCGGGTTTAAGCGATTCTCTTGCCTCAGCCTCCCTAGTAGCTGGGATTACAGGCATATGCCACCACGCCTGGCTCATTTTGTAGTTTTAGTAGACACAGGGTTTCTCCATGTTGGTCAGTCTGGTCTCAAACTCCTGACCTCAGGTGACTTGCTTGCCTCAGCCTCCCAAAGTGTTGGGATTACAGGTGTGAGCCACTGCATCCTGCTGGAATTTTCTTTCCTTTTTTTTTTCTTTTTGATATGGAATTTCTCTCTCATTGCCCAGGCTGTAGTGCAATGGCGTGATCTCAGCTCACTAAAACCTCTGCCTCTTGGGTTCAAGCGATTCTTCTGCCTTGGCCTCCGGAGTAGCTGAGATTACAGGCATGTGCCACCATGCCAAGATAACGTTGTATTTTTAGAAAAGACAGGGTTTCACTATGTTGGTCAGGCTGCTCTTGAACTCCTGACCTCAGGTGGTCCACCCACCTCAGCCTCCCAGAGTGCTGGGATTACAGGTGTGAGCCACTGTGCCTGGCTGGAATTTTCTTCCTTCCCAATTTGTTTGCAATATGGCTAGGCAGATGAAATGATAGATAGTCTCTGTTTCAGTTTTTCTCCAATAGCAAGACCCTAAGGTCTTGCTAAATAAATCAGCTTTGATTATTATCTGTCCTCTTGGCTTCCATCTTGACTGTCATAAAATACCACCTGTTGGCTCGAGATACTGGGTGGGTGGTCATGCATCTCTTCTTTCCTAGGTCTGAAGGTAACTGTGGTGATAATTATGAAAGGACTGTCAATTGCTGAAAGTGCCCCATGCTTTCGCCTCCCCACCTTTCCCTCTTGTTTTACAAAGTGGTTGTGAGGTGAACACAAGGAGTGTAGTCTGCTTTACAACATGTTTAGTCAATAGTTGTAGACAAATGTAAATAACAGCAGGTGATCAGCTATGGGACAAATGCATAGTTATTTCAAAAGGAGAGAAGATTGCAGAAATTGTGTAACGATTATTTTGATCCTGCATTTTAAGCACAGCTTATGTATCTATTAATTAAAAAAAAAAAAACAACTATGAGTAGTATATGAATACATAACTGACAAAATGGAAATAACAGGTAAACCTGAAGTCCCTTTTAAGCACCATCTCTAATTTGGATCTTTGTGTCCTTCCTGCCCTGGCTAACTTAGTGACAATTTTTTTCATGTGTATCCTTCAAGACCATTTTAAAATTTTGGTGTGTATATAACACATTCTATTTTTTTCTTTTTTACATAAAGATGTCATACTAGACATATCTTTCTGTAACTTGCTTTTTTTTTTTTAGACTCAAGGATATGTTTTGATCATTCTATGTCTCCATATATATATCTACCACATTATTTTTAAGTGTTGCACAAGACTCTAGAAATGCCACAGTTTTATTTAGACATTCCCTATTGATGAGTATCTTAGTTTCCTGTTGCCATGCTAACAGATTATCACAAATTTCGTGGCTTAAGGCAGCATGGATTTATTCTTTTACATTTTTGGAAGTCAAAAGTTTGAAATGAGTCTCACTGGGCTAAAAGTCAAGCGTTGGTAGGTCTGGTTCCTTCTGCAGGCTCTAGGGGAGAATCTGTTCCCATGCCTTTTCCACAGCTTCTTGTGGCCACTTGTATTCCTTGGCTTGTTGCTGTTTCCTCCATCTTCAGAGTACGTTACTACAGTCTCTCATCTGTCATCACGTTGCCTTCTCCTCTGACCCACTCTTCTCGCATCCCTTTTATAAGCACCCTTGTGAGTACATTTAGGGCCCACCCAGATAATACAGGATAATCCCTCCATCTCAAGATCTTTAACTTAATCCTATCTGCAAAGTCCCTTTTACCATCTAAGGTCACATTTATAGGTTCCAAGGATTAGTAAGTGGACATTTTGGTGGGCGCCATTATTCAGCTGAGCATGATGGGTATTTTGGTTGTTTTCCGTTTTTCACTCTTAAAAACAGTCCTTCAGTACAGATTCTTGTATGCCTGCTTATGCACACCTGAGATTATTTCTCTAGGGTAAGTGGAATTGCTGGGTCATTGGTGACAAGTTAATTTTAATAGATACTACCAAATTGCCCTCCTGTGTGACTACCAATTATAGTCCCGGTATTAGTGTTTGATAGGGCCTCTTTTCTGCACACCCTTGCAGAGGCCATTTTAGAAGTCGTAAGTTCGCTTAATTTGGCTAGGTGAGGTGGCTCACACCTGTAATCCTGGCATTTTGGAAGGCCAAGGCAGGCAGATCACTTGAGGTCAGGAGATCGAGACCAGCCTGGCCAACATGGTAAAACCCCATCTCTACAAAAAATATTTTAAAAATTAGCTGGGCATGGTGGTGGGCGCCTGTAATCCTAGCTATTTGGGAGGCTGAGGCGGGAGAATTGCTTGCACCTGGGAGGCGGAGGTTGCAGTGAGCCAAGATCACGCCACTGCACTTCAGCCTGGGTGACAGAGCAAGTCTCTGTCTCAAAAAAAAAAAAAAAAAAATCATAGGTTTGCTTAATAAGCCAATGACTTTCACTCCAAAAGATGCATCCAATGGATGTAATTGGGTACCTAGAAATGCACGCTGAACCTGGTCAGCCAAAAGAAGCCAGAGTTTTCTGTCAGTGCCATCCAGCTCTTTTGACTTCACTTCAGATCACCTGTCTTGTGGCTTGATAGTCTTCTTGTCCTGGCATAGGCTCATTTTGGTCTGTAATCCAGTTAATACAGACCATGTCCATATATAGGCAGGAGAGAAACGACGACTCCTTACTCCGTGATGGTTTGTGGAGAGTGCCAGAGACCAGCAGGGCAAGGGAGCTACACACACCGGGAAGAGAAACATTGGCTCCCGAAGTGTGCTCAGAATACACAGCAGTTGTGAGGCAGACTATTTGGACTTAGATCCCCTGAAAATTTTCTCTCTTACATGCTAATATCATGAATGATTCCACATTTTTTTTTACCTATATGAAAAATACCTATATTAAGTGGATTGTATTTTTATGCTATGTAAAACTTTTTTGATTATAAATAAATAATACAGGGATGTTGTTGAAAATAGAGAAAACATCTAAAAGTGTAAGAGAGACAATAAATACCCTGAGATTACACCATTCCACCAGAACGAAATTTTTTTTTATTATTTGCTTCTTCAGCTCATATTTTTATATAGATAAAATTGGGGTTATATGCTATTTGCAGTTTTGGATCCTGTATTCACTTACTGGGAACATTTTGAATAAGATTTAAAGATATGATTTTTAATGTCTGCATAGTAATTTATGGATATACTATAACTGTCTTCTGTTTCTTCAAATCTGCTATTTTAAAGATAATCTGCTATTTAAAGATAATATCAATTTATAGGAAGCAAAATAATTTTTGGTATTTAAAGTGTTATCTGTTTGATAGAGTTTGGTAAATTATACATTTGTAGTGATTTTTAAAGTGTTTCTGTGACTTATTACTGTTAATACTTTATAATTTCAAGGGATTTTAATAGTGCTGTATGAATCCTCTCCCAATAATGTTGAATATTTGCATGGAGCTTGTAGTTTAGAAAGTGCTATTAAGCACATTTGGTGAATAATTAATGTTCCATGATGGGACACTTTGGAGTGGACACATTTGGATCCCTAGCGCTGTTACTAAAACCTGCAGTTGGCTGAATTACTAGGTCAGAGCACAGTGTGTAGCAATTTTAGATTAACAATAAGATGCGTAATTTGCAAAATATTTAATGCAAATTGTAGGTTTAATGCTAATAACTATAGATTCGGCATTCAAGTAGTGGTTTTATACTAACAAAGTATTAACATTCAGTTTGTATTTGTAATGGATCTTTTTTTTTTTTTTTTTTTTTTTTTTTTGAGACGGAGGAGTCTCGCTCTGTCGCCCAGGCTGGAGTGCAGTGGCGCGATCTCGGCTCACTGCAAGCTCCGCCTCCCGGGTTTACACCATTCTCCTGCCTCAGCCTCCCGAGTAGCTGGGACTACAGGCGCCCGCCATCTCGCCCGGCTAGTTTTTTTGTATTTTATAGTAGAGACGGGGTTTCACCGTGTTAGCCAGGATGGTCTCGATCTCCTGACCTCGTGATCCGCCCGTCTCGGCCTCCCAAAGTGCTGGGATTACAGGCTTGAGCCACCGCGCCCGGCCTGTAATGGATCTTTTCAGCGTTTACTATATTTGCTTTGTGCTCTGTAGTTTGTGTTACAATTTCAAATGTGTAAAGTCTAATACAATAGATGTAGCTATTTATGGGGCAGAGTAGAAAATCTGGACATGTTTGCCCTTTTTTTTTTTTTTTTTTTTTTTGAGACGGAGTCTCCCTCTGTTGCCCAGGCTGGAGTGCAATGGCAAGATCTTGGCTCACTGCAACCTCTGCCTCCCAGGTTCAAGCGATTTTCCTGCCTCAGCCTACCAAGTAACTGGGATTACAGACACGTGCCACCATACCCGGCTAAGTTTTGTATTTTTAGTAGAGACAGGGTTTCACCACGTTGGTCAGTCTGGTCTCCTGACCTCGTGATTCACCCGCCTCGGCCTCCCAGGTTCTGGGATTATAGGAGTGAGCCACCCCGGTGCTCTTTTTTTTTTTTTTTTTTTTTAATGCTCGAATACTTAAGAATGTTGGCCAGGTGCATTGGCTCACACCTGTAATCCCACCACTTTGGGAGGCTGAGGTGGGAGGATCGTTTGAGCCCAGGAGTTTGAAACCAGCCTGGGTAACATAGGAAGACCCTGTCTCTACAAATAATTTAAAAATTAGCCAAGCATGGTGGCACAAGCCTGTAGGCCCAGCCACTTGGGAGGCTGAGGTGGGAGGATTGCCTGAGCCCTGGGAGGTTAAGGCTGAAGTGAGCTTTGATCATGCCACTCTACTCCAGCCTGGATGACAGTGAGACCTTGTCTCAATTAAAAAAAAAAAAAGGGCCGGGCGCGGTGGCTCAAGCCTGTAATCCCAGCACTTTGGGAGGCCGAGACGGGCGGATCATGAGGTCGGGAGATCGAGACCATCCTGGCTAACACGGTGAAACCCCGTCTCTACTAAAAAAATACAAAAAATTAGCTGGGCGAGGTGGTGGGCGCCTGTAGTCCCAGCTACTCGGGAGGCTGAGGCAGGAGAATGGCGTGAACCCGGGAGGAGGAGCTTGCAGTGAGCTGAGATCTGGCCACTGCACTCCAGCCTGGGCGACAGAGCGAGACTCCGTCTCAAAAAAAAAAAAAAGAAATATGTGCCAACATATTTGCATTAAAACAGTGTTAGGTAATAGAATTTCCTTCTTTATTTCTTGATACTAATTCCTTCCTAATCATTCAGTTATGGAGCAGCTGAAAAACAACTACTGGTTTAATCTGGAAAGGAGAAAATAGATGGAAAGGTAAAATACATTTGGGGAACTTTGGAGGAAGCTTGGCTTTTTTTTTTTTTTTTTTTTTTTTTTTTTTATGAGACAGAGTTTCACTCTTGTTGCCCAGGCCAGAGTGCAATGGCGCAATCTCAGCTCACTGCAACCTCAGCCTCCCAGGTTCAGGCAATTCTCCTACCTCAGTGCTCCTAGTAGCTGGGATTACAGGTGCTTGCCACCACGCCCAGCTAAATTTTTGTATTTTTATTAGAGATGGGGTTTCACCATGTTGGCCAGGCTGGTCCTGAACTCCTGACCTCAGGTGATCCACCCACCTTGGCCTCCCAAAGTGCTGGAATTGCAGGCATGAGCCACTGGACCCTGCCGGAAGCAGTTTTTTGGTTGAGTTTATAAATAAAATTTCCTTTCCCTCAGGGGTTCTGAACCTAAATAGGATGCAGAGATGCATGGGATACTATGAATAGAATTTATGGCATCTGTGACCTTGGATGGGAAAAATATATATATGTTTATTTTCACATACCTTTAGCTGAAATTCAGAATTTTGTTTTCTTTTTTTTTTTTTTGAGACCAAGTCTTACTTTGTCGCCCAGGCTGGAGTGCAGTGGCACAATCTCCGCTCACTGCAACCTCCACCTCCCCGGTTCAAGCAGTTCAAGCGATTCTGCCTCAGCTTCCCGAGTAACTGGGATTACAGGTGTGTGCCACCTTACCTGGTTAATTTTTGTATTTTTGGTAGAGATGGGGTTTCGCCATGTTGGCCAGGAGGGTCTCATACTCCCGACCTCAAGTAATCTGCTTGCCTCAGCTTCCCAAAGTGCTGGGATTACATGCGTGAGCCACTGCACCCAGCCAAAAATTAGCATTTTCTCCCTCTGAAGGCAGTCAATAAACTCAAGTAGTATTGGCAGTGTACCCACATGTACAATACAAAAAAAAATATTTACAGGCAACTTTTTCTTTTTCTTTCTTTTTTTTTTTTGAGACAGAGTTTCATTCTTGTTGCCCAGGCTGAAGTGCAATGGCGCCATCACGGCTCACCGCAACCTCCGCTCACTGCAACCGCCTCCCGGGTTCAAGTGATTCTCATGCCTCAGCCTCCAAGTAGCTGGGATTACAGGTGCCTGCCACCATGTCTGGCTAATTTTTGTATTTTTAGTAGAGATAGGGTTTCGCCATGTTGGCCAGGCTGGTCTTGAACTACTGACCTCAGGTGATCTGCCCACCTTGGCCTCCCAAAGTACTGGGATTACAGGCACTCTTTTTTTTTTTTTTTTTAATGTTGAAATAATTAAGAATGTTGGCCAGGTGCGCCCAGCAACAAGCAATTTTTTCAAAATAGAACGATGTCTTTTTTAAGAGATGCATTCTCACTCTGTTGTTCAGGCTGAGTGCAACGGCTTAATCATAGCTCACTACTGCCTCAATTTCCTGGGCTCAAGTGATCCCGCCATCTCAGCTTCCCAAGTAGCTGGGACAATAGGCTCACACCACCATGCCTTACTAATTTTTTATTTTAAAAAATTTTTATTTTTTTGTAGAGATGAGGGTTCACTAGGTTGCTCAGGCTGGTCTTGAACTCCTGAGCTCAAGTTGTCTACCCACCTTGGCCTCCCAAAGTGCTGGGATTACAGATGTGAGCCACTGTGCTCTGCCAAAATGGAACAATTTTTTTTGTTCAGGTATTTTGCTTTTTTCCCTCTTGTCTAAGGAGAATGTTGGTCAGCTGAAAGTATGTAAATAAAATGTAATCAAATTTTGTTAGTGTTGGTATCTTATACTGCTAATCAGTTTAAACAGGTAACTTCAAACAGTAACTGTTGCCTGTAATCCCAGCACTTTGGAAGGCTGAGGTGGGTGGATCGCCTGAGCCCAGGAGTTAGAGACCAGCCTGAGCAACATGGTGAAACCACATCTATACTAAAAATACAAAAAATTAGCTGGGCGTGGTGGTATACACCCAAGTCCCAGGTACTCAGGAGGCTGAGGTGGGAGGATCGCTTGAGCCCAGGAGGCAGAGGTTGCAGTGAATCAGCCGAGATCACGCCAGTGCACTCCAGCCTGTGCAACACAGGGAGACCCTGTCTCAAAAAAAAAAAAAAAAAAAAACCAACCAAACAAACAAACAAAAAAAAACAAAGAAGAAGCAGTAACAGTTGCTATCCCAAGAGAAACATTGTTTTTTAAAATCTGAAATGCATTTTTGCTTCTGTCCTCTTATAGAGTACAATTATATGCCTGTAGTTTCTTTTGTTGTTCAGATTGTTGTTTTACATTAGTATTGTCAAGGTTCAGGAGTTTTACTTAAATAGCCTCCAGAACTGCACTGGTAGCCACCACCCACATGTGGCTATTAAGTACTTGAATGTGGCTGGTCAGAATTGAAATGTGCTGAAAGTATAATACACATCAGATTTATGAAGACTTCATGCAAAAAAAATTTAAAAGAACTCAGTAGTAATATTTTATGTTTTATTTTATGTTTTTTTAGAGGCAGGGTCTCACTCTGTCACCCAGGCCAGAGTGCAGTGGCATTATCGTAGCTCTCTGTAACCTTGAACTCCTGGGACTCCCCAGCAGCTAGGACTACAGGCATATACCATCACACCCAGCTAGTATAATCCATATTGATTAAATGTTGAAATGATGATTTGTATATATAATGGGTTAAGTAAAATCTACCATTTAAATTAAAAATGCTAAAATTAATTTTATCTGTTTATTTTTACCTTTTTTAACATGGCTTCTGGAAAATATTAAATTATATATGTGTCTTATATATTTCTATTAGACAGCACTCTTTAGATAGAGGTCAGTAAACTGGGGCTTTCAGGGTCATATCCAGCCAACTATCTGTTTTCATAAATAAAGTTTTATTGGAACATAACCAGCCTATTTGTTTACATATTGTCTGCCTTCATGCTACAAAGCAGAATTGAGTAGTTGTGACAAGATCTTATGCCCCACAAGCCTTCTAGGGCTCTGTGATCAAATAAGATCATAGGTTGAGGACACAGGTCAGGAAAAATTCACTAATGGAGAATCAAATAAGAATATATAGTTATTTTTGATGAACTGAAGTAGTTCAGGTGAGACTCTAGGAATTTTAATTGCAGTTACACTTTTACTTTTTAATTTTAAAATTTTTTATTTTTTTATTGAGACAGGGTCTTGTTTGTTGTCCAAGGCTGGAGGGCAGTGGCGCACAGTCACAGCTCACTGCAGCCTACACCTCCCGGGCTCAGTTGATTCAAGTGCCTCAGCTTCTTGAGTAGCTGGGGCTACAAGCCCATGCCACCATGCCTGGCTAATTATTGTGTTTTTGTAGAGATGGGGTTTCATCATGTTGTTCAGGTTGGTCTCAAACTCCTGGGCTCAAGCTATCTATCTGCCTTGGCGTCACAAAGTGCTGGGATTACAAGCGTGAGCTACTGCTCCTGGCATACATTTTGCCTTTTATTTATTTATTTTTATTTTTATTTTTTTGTGAGATAGCGTCTTGCTCTGTCACCCAGGCTGGAGTGCAGTGGCGTAATCTCGGCTCACTGCAAGCTCCACCTCCCAGGTTCAAGCAATTCTCCTGCCTCAGCTTCCCAAGTATCTGGGACTACAGATGTGTGGCACTACGTCCAGCTAATTTTTGTATTTTTTGTAGAGATGGGATTTCACTATATGTTGGCCAGGCTGGTCTCGAACGCCTGACCTCAGGTGATTCACCTGCCTTAGCCTCCCAAACTGCTGGGATTACAGGCATGAGCCACCGTGCCCAGCCCATTTTGCATTTTGGATAAGAAGAAAACCCTTCCCAACAGTTGCAATATTATTAATATTTTTAGTATTGGAACATAGAGAAGTAATATGGGATCAGGACCTTTGATTTTTTTTTTTTTTTTTTGAGATGGAGTCTTGCTCTGTCATCCAGGCTAGTGCAGTGGTACGATCTTGGCTCACTGCAACCTCTGCTCACTGCAACCTCCACCTCCCAGGTTCAAGCAATTCTCCCACGTCAGCCTCCCGAGTAGCTAGGATTGCAGGTGTACGCCACCACGCCTGGTTAATTTTTTAATTTTTAGTACAGACAGGGTTTCACCATGTTGCCCAGGCTGGTCTCAAACTCCTGACCTCGTGATCCACCTGCCTCAGTCTCCCAAAGTGCTGGGATTACAGGCATGAGCCACCATACCTGGCCTGACCTTTGATTTTTATGTAGAGCATAGTGAATTTTACAAAGAGAATAATGAATTCCTCAGAGATTTCTGAAAATAGCTAGTTAGATGGAGTTAATTGAAAATATGTTATTTTGATCATCATTCTAAAAATATTAATGACTTTGAATGAATTTTTTGTTTAACTTAGTTGTTCTATGATTAAGTAGTGAACTTGAGCACTATTCTATTTATTTTGCACATTTTCAGGTTTTCAGTAAACCTTTTCTGTGTCCATTAAGCCACTTTTATTGAGTGGTAGTGCCTTGAAAACTGGGCCAGACGTGGTGGCTCATGCCTGGAATCCCAGCTGAGGATTTGGGAGACCGTGGTGGGAGGCTTGCTTGAGCTCAGGAGACCAGCCTGGGCAACACAATAAGACCCCATCTCTATATATGAGAGAGAGAGAGAGAGAGAGAGGGTGTGTGTGTATACGTGTGTGTATATACACATATGTAAATTTTATATACATATATATTATCTATTTTATTATATATATATAAATTTTTTAAAATTAAAGAATGGAACTGTTACAGAAGTTTTAAGATTTAGTGTAATCTAATTACTGATTAGCATAATAAAGCTATTGATAATTTATTTAAAACATTACAAAATACTTAAAATTTAAAAAAATTAAAATGTTAGAGGAAATTTTGAAAATTTAGAAGACGTAAAAAAACATAAGGGAGGCTGGGCACAGTGGCTCACGCCTGGATCCCAGCACTTGGGGAGGCCAAGGCGGTCGGATCACATGAGGTCGGGAATTTGAGACCAGCCTGGCAAACATGGTGAAACCCCATCTCTACTGAATATACAGAAATTAGCCGGGCATGGTGACGTGTGCCTGTAGTCCCTGCAACTCTAGAGGCTCAGGCAGGAGGACTGATTGAGCCCAGAAGTTTGAGGCTGCAGTGAGCTGATTTTGCCAGTGCACTTCAGCCTGTTTGACAGAATGAGACCCTGTCTCAAAAAAAAAAAAAAGAAAATTTAGAATTACTTCACATTCTAAAAGTCAAGAGAGAATACAGGGGAATGTCACCTTGCTAACATGACGCTCCCCACCTGCCTCCCCCACCACCAACTTCCCAGCAGCAGCCAATATTAGTAGCTGCTTAGATGCTCCCCAGAGGTAGTAAGCACATGTATGAGTGATACATGGGCAGATTCCTCTCTGACCTGGGCTCCTGATGTGTTCCCCTCCCTCCCATCACTCCACTGCAGTCTCCATAGCTTTCTTGTGTTCCCATAGAGGAGGCCTGCAGGTTGGCTTCCTTAGGCCCTTACTCTTCACTCTGGAGAATATTAACTTCCATAAGGCAACAGTCCACCAGGTGATAAAGGTAGTATTTTTTAGATTATTAAAGTATGAAGTACTTAGAAACCTAACATGTTAGAAAAGCAAAATAAAACAAAAAGCAAGGATATTACCCAGGGCAGCTTCAGCTCTGTTAGCAGATCAATGAGGATAGCTTTGAAACAACTGAAACGGAAATCTTTTCAAACAGATACATACAGTTGTGTACATAAGCACAGTCCCAGTGAATACAGATAGATACTTAAGTATCACAGCAGTAGAGACAGAGGACTTGTAGTGAATTCAAAGGCCCTCTGGTTGCAAGTCTGTTTGATAATTCCTACATACATTGTAATCGGGAAACTATAGTGTTAACTAGAAGAGTGCTCCCAAATTCTGATCCTACCGGTTTATTTCATCTTTCTCCAAGTAGTTCTATTTGGTGCTTCAATGGCCTTCGTCCTGCTTCTGGAGTTAAGCAGGTACTTACACAAAAAATAAATATATATCCTGCACATGACTGATTTTTAAATGTTTGTAAAGTACTATATTGTAGAGTTTTTTGTTGTTTTTGGAATACACGTTAACATGCAGGGCCGTACAGAATATTGTGCCCTGTGGGATTTAAAGGAGGATGGTATATGGAGTCAGTGACAAATAACCTGGGACTTCAAAATGCAGGGTCCTTCAGGGGATCCTTAGGAACACAGAGTGAGACTAGTGGTTAAGACTGTAGGCTTTGGCATTGACACATCTCGCCAGCTGTTAGCTCAGCTCTACCACCTATCAGAATTTCAATTTCTTGGTTATCAAATGCCCCCCCTCAAGGGTAAATAAAGGCCAGGTGTGGTGACTCACACCTGTAATCTAAGCATTTGGGAGGCTGAGGTGGGAGGATTGCTTGACCCCAGGAATTCAAAACAAGCCTGGGCAATGAATGTAGTGAGACCCTATCTCTACAAAAATAAAACTAGAAAATTAGCCAGGTGTGGTGTCATGCACCTGTAGTCCCAGCTACTTGGGAGGCTGAGGTGGGAGGATCGCTTGAGCCTAGAGGTTGAGGCTGGGGTGCGCTGTGATTGCACCACTGCACTCAAGCCTGGGAGACAGAGTGAGACTCTGTCTCAAAAAAAAAAAAAAAAAAAAAATGGGGTAAATAAGAAGACTAAATGAGATAAATGGGGTAACACACCCAGAATAGCAACTGACATATGACATATAATGATGAAGAAAATGCGGATGGGAGAAGAGCTTTGTTGTTAAAACACCTGTTATAATTCAAGTATTGGGTCTCGCAAGTCTTTGTTGGTGTGTTGCATTCTAAAATCATGTATTGTCGTGGATGAACAGACATTATCCTTCAGGTTCTTTAAAGTTGGAAAAAATTAGATCCTTGTCTTTATTCAGGTAGATAAATAATAATACTGTTTTGATCTTATCTTTTTTTTTTTTTTTTTGAGACGGAGTTTCTTGTTCACCAGACTGGAGTGCAATGGTACGATCTCAGCTCACTGCAACCTCTGCGCCCTGGGTTCAAGCGATTCTCCTGTCTCAGCCTCCCAAGTAGCTGGGATTATAGTAATGTGTCACCATGCCTAACTAATTTTTGTATTTTTAGTAGAGATGGGGTTTCACCATGTTGGCCAGGCTGGTCTCCAACTCCTGACCTCAGGTAATCCACCTGCCTCAGCCTCCCAGAGTGCTGGGATTACAGGCGTGAACCACTGCCACCGGTGAATCTTATCTTTAACAGAAATAATGTTGTTGGTTATTTTTGCTAGAGACATATGGGACCAGGTGTAATTTATTTCCCCAGACTGAATTTAAAACGTTTTTGCAAAAGGGGATCTTAATGATATATTTTCTCATATATATTTTAATACTTTCCTTTCCCTATATTTCTGTTTTATTTTTTCACTTCGTTGGAGATATAAGGTCAAGGTACTTAGTTCTTGAGAAGTGCCCCTCAAGGAAAACTTTATTCTTGGGATGATGGATGCTTCCAGTGGAAACTCTTTTGATATATAACTTCTTTGATGATGGAAAATTTTGTGAATGGTAAGAATAGTATTTTGCTACTTTATAAATTTTATTTATTTACTTAGAGACAGGATCTCACTCTGTTGCCCAGGCTAGAGTGCAGTGGCTATTCACAGGTGCGGTCATGGCACACTGCAGCCCCAGACTCCTGGCTTCAAGCAGTCCTCCTGCCCCAGCCTCCCAAGTAGCTGGGACTATAGGTGCATGCCACTGCTCCTGACTGTTTTGCTACTTTTATGTGTTTAAACCTATACCTAGATACTTTCTAGAAATACTCCACCTTTTTTTCTAGTTAGCAAGAAAGATACTTTCTAGAAAATGGAGGAAAGATCATTGCAACTTCTTGTCCACGTGATTGTCATCCAAACCAGAAGATATCTCTGTTGCATCAATCGGGAAAAGTCCATTATTGCACCTGTGCATGTTCCTTCCTCTTAATTCTCTTTGGGCTTTGTAGCAGCTCTTCTTAAGCTTTAATGTACGTACCACCTGGAGGTTTTGTTAAAATGTGGAGTAAGGCTGGGTGTGGTGGCTTATGCTTGTAGTCCCAGCACTTTGGGAAGCTGAGGCAGGAGGATCAGTTGAGCCCAGAAGTTCAAGTTTGCAGTGAGCTATGATCGCGCTGCTGCACTCTAGCCTGATGACAGACATCTTGTCTCTTTAAAAAAAGAAATGTAGGCCAGGCACGGTGGCTCATGCCTGTAATCCCAGCACTTTGGGAGGCCAAGGTGGGTGGATCACTGGAGGCCAGAAGTTGAAGACCAGCCTGGCCAAAATGGTGAAACTCCATCTCTACTAAAAATACAAAAAGTAGCCAGGCTGGCACCTGTAATCCCAGCTACTCAGAAGCTGAGGCACAAGAATCGTTTGAATCCGGGAGGCAGAGGTTGCAATGAGCTGAGATCGCGCCCCTGCACTCCAGCGTGGGCGACAGAGTAAGATTCCATCTCAAAAATGAAATACATAATGAAATAAAATAATATGTAGACATAGAGTCTGATGTGGTTGCTGGGGAGGGGGGGTGATCCTGAGAGTTTGCAGGGTTGTTTTTGGCATTTCTTTTTTGTTTGTTTATATTATTCCTTTTTGTTTTTGCTTGTTTGTTTGTTTTTTTAAAAGCATGATTCACGTGGTGGAGAAGATTTTGCATTTCTTTTTTTTTTTTTTTTTTTTTT
>NC_045443.1:109950088-109996538 GCF_002776525.5 Piliocolobus tephrosceles | reverse complement strand
TTTTTTTTTTTTTTTTTTTTTTGATACGGAGTCTTGCTCTGTCGCCCAGGCTGGAGTGCAGTGGCCGGATCTCAGCTCACTGCAAGCTCTGCCTCCCGGGTTTATGCCATTCTCCTGCCTCAGCCTCCCCAGTAGCTGGGACTACAGGCACCCGCCACCTCGCCCAGCTAGTTTTTTTTTTTTTTGTATTTTTAGTAGAGACGGGGTTTCACCGTGTTAGCCAGGATGGTCTCGATCTCCTGACCTCATGATCCGCCCGTCTTGGCCTCCCAAAGTGCTGGGATTACAGGCTTGAGCCACCGCGCCCGGCCTGATTTTGCATTTCTAACTAGGACCCAGGTAATGCTGATGATGCTGAGGGCCCAGGACCACACTTGAGTGGCAGTTCTTTTTTTTTGGAAATGGAGTCTTGCTCTGTTGCCCAGGCTGGAATGCAGGAGGGAGTGCAGTGGTGCGATCTCGGCTCATTGTAACCTCGGCCTCCCAGGTTCACACCATTCTCCTGCCTCAGCCTCCGTAGTAGCTGGGACTATAGGCACCCGCCACCACGCCTGGCTAATTTTTTGTATTTTTAGTAGAGACGGGGTTTCACTGTGTTCGCCAGGATAGTCTTGATCTCCTGACCTCGCGATCCGCCCACCTCGGCCTCCCAAAGTGCTGGGATTACAGGCGTGAGCCATGCGCCTGGCTGGCAGTTCTTATACTACAGGATCTATAATGTGTGTTTGTGGAGAGTAAGCTTCTTTCTTACTATGTTGACAGTGACACAAATTTCTTTTTAGCAAATGTAGCTCCGGATCTGTCTCTTGTAGCCTTATGAGTCAGTATCTCCTCTAAATTTTATTGATACATGTTTTGAATGAATCTTTTTGGTGTCATCAGTTATGATTCAAAATGCTAGTTTAAGCCTCCTTTCTTTGGTCATAATCTGTCTATGGTCATAGATAGGCACATTTATTACTACCCCCTGAATAATATTGTGTCATTTAGATCATACTATATATGCTATTTGTACCTTATACTAAACAATATGTGTAAGGATATTTTTCATATTCATAACATAAAATGTACGTAATGTTTTTTGCTTTTTTTAATTTTTGAAATTAGGTTTTGCTATGTTGCTCAAGTTGGTCTTGAACTCCTGGGCTGAAGTGATCCCCCTGCCTTCGCCTCCTGAATAGCTGGGATTACAGGTGTGTGCCACTGTGCCCAGCTCTTAATTCTTTTTAATAGGTTATAGTATTTTATTTTATGGATGAATTATATTTTGTTTAACTGACAACATTATTTTATTCCTCTAAAAATAAACTCGTGGGATAGATACAATAGGAATTATTTTTTTTTTTTTTTTGAGACAGAGTCTTGCTCTGTCACCAGGCTGCAGTACAGTGGCTTGATGTTGGCTCATTGCAACCTACGACTCCCGGGTTCAAGCAACTTCTTGTGCCTCAACCTCCGGAATAGCTGAGATTACAGGTGCCTGCCACTATGCCCAGCTAATTTTTGTAATTTTAGTAGAGACAGGGTTTCGCCATGTTGGCCAGGCTGGTTTCAAACTCCTCACCTCAAGTGATCAGCCTGCCTCAGCCTCCCAAAGTGCTGGGATGACAGGTGTGAGCCACTGGGCCTGGCCAGAATTGTCTTTTAGATATGAGAACATGAAGGCTTCTGACAAAGAATAAAACACATGGTAGTAGCAGTTTATTGAGCTCCTACTGGAAGCCTAGAATTGTATTAATGCCATTCATACCATACATTAGCATTTTGTAAGTAACATAAAACTCATACTGTATAATAAAGATTCTGAAATAGTGAATCTAGGAGTCTTTTTAAAATGCTATGTAATCTTTTTGATATAAGTCTTTTATTTATTACATACTTATTTGCTTTGGTAAACAAAGTTCTTAAAGATATTTTAACCTTTCTTTCATGACTTAGACTTAATTATTAAAAAGACCAGTTTTCAGACACTAATTTGTGAGAGCGCATCTCCTACCCTGAGTGTTTGAAAGTAACTGCTGTAGTAGTTTGTTTTTTTCCTCCATCCTTCCTCCCTCCCTCCTTATCATCACAGTTCACTGCAGCGTCAGCCTCCCAGACTCAAGCTATCTTCCCACCTTAGCCCCTCACCCAGTAGCTGGGCAGATGGGGTTTCACCATGTTGCTCAGCCTATGGGCGTTTTATCTGTCTTACTGAGCTGCATTTCCTCACTGTCAGTGTCTACTTCGCAGTTAAATTCTTTCTCTTCTCTGAGCTTATTTTCCCCCTCTTTTTTTTTTTTTTTTTTTATTATGACTTTTCCTGTTTTAGCTGTTCTGTTGGTGTGACAAAAATGCCTATCATTAGGCAATAAGCGTTTTACTTACCAATCAAAACACATCTTTAGCTTTAGGATCATAGAACTTGTGGGGCTGAAAAGGATCTTGAAATCATTTAGTCCTGCTTTTTTTCAGAAAACACTGAGTTCCTTTGGTCTATTGTGGTCATTACTGTGAACTTGGAGGCTTTTAAAATTACTCTGGAAAATTAAGTAGGTTATGTACAGAGCAATGCCTCTCAAAGTATGGTCCATATACCATGAACTGTCTGTTACTGTAATGACAAGATAAGCACAAAAACAGAGAGTAAACATTTAGAGACTTCTAGTGCCTAAACCCCCAGCTCAGCAAGGGTGAAGGAACTTTTTAAAATTCTTTTTAATCAGGAAGCCTAAAAGTTCAGAAGAACCTTAAACTTTTTGGTAGCTAGCCCTATCCATAAGTGTTTGAATATGATTGTCATGGCAGTTTTTGTATGTTACCTTCTTGGTTAAGAAAAGGTAAAGGGCCTGACATGGTGGCTCATGCCTCCCAGCACTTCGGGAGGCTGAGGCAGGAGGATCACTTGAACCCAGGAGTTTGAGACCAGCCTAGGCAACATGGCAAAACCCTGTCTCTACCAAAAATACAAAAATTAGCTGGTCGTGGTGGCACATGCCTATAGTCCCAGCTACTTGGGAGGCTGAGGTGGGTGTATTGTTTGAGCCTGGGAGATGGAGGTTGCAGTGAGACAAGATCACGCCACTGCACTCCACCCTGGGTGACAGTCCAACCCTGTCTTTCTAAACAAAAAACAACAACAAAAAAAACCCAAAAACACACACCAGAAAGATAGTGAGAAGGAAAAGATCTAATTAGAAGTACTGGGGATTTTTCAGCTTTCTTTTGTCATTCAGTTTTTGGAATGTATATAGTTGTAATTATTTAGTGTTCATTCCCATTTTGATGCAATTTAGTGCCATTTACAATATCCCTTTTATTTTTAGCAATCATTTGACATTTTTTGGATTAGAGTAGCACTGTACTGATTTTTTAATCAAATCAAATTGTAGTTGAGCTTATCTTTGACACGGTAAATATAGACCTTCAAAGGCTGTTAGCTTAATGTGGTGCTTGTACGTTTGAGGGACATATTTTTTGTACTATTTGGGGTCATGAAATTGCCACTCTCAAGGATAAAGGAAGGTCAGTGACTGAGCCAAGTGACTCTCCCCAGATATCACCCCTTTAGAAATTCTGTTTATAATCCAAGAGTCCTTAGAAATAAAATCCCTTTGACTTACTAGATTTCATTTTGGCAAATTAAAAAAAAAATTATTTGAATATTAAGAAACGTGAAGGGATTGCTTTTTGCTTCCTAATACTGTTCACATCTGTGATATCATCCACACAATGTGATTGAATAAATCTTTATATAATTAAATAGAATGGCACATCTTATTTTATTTTTATTTTTATTTTTTGAGACGGAGTTTTGCTCTTGTTGCCCAGGCTGGAGTGCCCGCTCAAGCGATTCTCCTGCCTTAGTCTCCCAAGTAGCCAGGATCACAGGCATGCATGCGCCATCACTCCCGGCTAATTTTTGTATTCTTAGTAGAGACGGGGTTTCTCCATATTGGTCAGGCTGGTCTCGAACTCCCGACCTCAGGTGATCTGCCCGCTTCGGCCTCCCAAAGTGCTGGGATTACAGGTGTGAGCCACCGTGCCTGGCCTTTATTTTTGTTTTTGAGACAGAGTCTCTTGCTCGGTCGCCCAGGCTGGAGTGCAGTGGCGCGATATCAGCCTGCTGCAATCTACGCCTTCCGAGTTCAAGCTATTCTCCTGCCTTAGCCTCCTGAGTAGCTGGGATTACAGGTGCCGGGCACCATGCCTGGCTAATTTTCTTATTTTTTAGTGGAGACAGGGTTTCACCGTGTTGGTCATTCTGGTCTCAAACTCCTGACCTCTGGTGATCCGCCCGCCTCGACCTCCCAGAGTGCTGGGATTACAGGTGTCGGAGGCGTCGGCCACCGTGCCTGGCCCACATATATATATATTTTTAATCCCATTTGGCTGCTGGCGCAGTGACTCATCCCTGTAATCCCACGAGGTGGGCGGATCACCTGAAGTTAGGAGTTCTGAGACCAGCCTGACCAACATGGCAAAACCCTGTCTCTACTAAAAAATACAAAAATTAGCTGAGCATAGTGGCATGCGCCTGTAATCCCAGCTACTCGGGAGGCTGAGGCAGGAGAATGGCTTGAACCTGGGAGGCGGAGGTTGCAGTGAGGCGAGATCCCGCCACTGCACTCCAACCTGGGCGACCCAGCAAGACTCCATCTCAAAAAAAAAAAAAAAAAAAAAAAAAAGGCCGGGCGCAGTGGCTCACTCCTATAATCTCAGCACTTTGGGAGGTCCAGGCGGGCGGATCACGAGGTCAGGAGATGGAGACCACCCTGGCTAACACGGTGAAACCCCGTCTGTACTAAAAATACAAAAAATTAGCCGGGCGTAGTGGCGGGCACCTGTAGTCCCAGCTACTCTGGAGGCTGAGGCAGGAGAATGGCGGGAACCCGGGAGGCGGAGCTTGCAGTGAGCAGAGATCACGCCACTGCACTCCAGCCTGGGCGACAGAGCAAGACTCCGTTCCCGCCCCCCACCCCCCAAAAAAATCCCATTTGGCAAACCCTTAACCTTATGCTTATTTAAATATAGCATAGACTAAATATTTGACCTGTAGGGCAGCACTCATCTTTGTTTTGAGTCTAGTTTTTATTTGTACAAAGGCTCAAATTCTTAGTATTTATGATGTTTGAAATTGAACTAGGATTGGAATAACCAGCATAGACCATGGTTGAGAATATAATTTTGTAGTGGTGACCCAAAATAATTTGAGATTTGAAGTGTTGCTGTGTGTGTATGTGTGTGTGCTTGTGTGTGTGTGTGTGTTGTTTTGTTTTTTTGAGACAGTCTTGCTCTGTCGTCCAGGCTGGCGTGCAATGGCACAATCTTGGCCCACTGCAATGTCTGCCTCCTGGGCTCATGCAATCCTCCTTCCTCAGCCTCTCAAGCAGCTGGGACTACAGGCGTGTACGTACAACCACGCCCAGCTAATTTTGTAGAGACGAGGTTTCACCATGTTTGCCCAGACTAGTCTCAAACTCCTGGCTGCTCCTTGGTTTTTATAGAAGCATTCTGAATAACACACCCAGGTTTTCCCCTCTTTCTTTCTCTTTAAGGAGCTAGGGTGAAGAATTTCAAACCAATGGATTAAAAAAAAACCCACTATTGGGTGATGGGTCACATCTGTAATCCCAGCACTTTGGGAGCCCTAGGCAGGAGGATTGCTTGAGCCTAGGAGGTCAAGACCAGTCTTGGCAACATAGCGAGATCCTGCTTTTACAAAAAATTAAAAAATTAAAAAATTAGCTGGTCATGGTGGTATGTGCCTACTCAAGAGGCTGAGGTGGGAGGATTGCTTGAGCCTGGTAGGTCGTGGATGCAGTGAGCTGTGTTCACGCCACTGCACTCCAGCCTGGACAACAGAGCGAGACCCTATCTCAAAAAAATAAAAATAAAAAATAAAAATCTATTATTATTATTCTTAGAGGTAGGGTCTTGCTCTGTTTCCCAGACTGGCCTTTAACTCCTGGGCTCAAGTCACTGTCCTATGTCTGCCTCCTGAGTAGCTGGGCAACAGGCATGCACCACTGTGCTGGCTAAAAACCACTGTTATTAATCCTGTTGAGCACATATTCCATTTTGGCAAATGTTAGCTGATGAGATTAAAATTACCCTTCACATTAATAAAGTTCTATTTCTATAGTATTTTCAGCAAGCAAGTGGATTCTAGGAGGATAGGAAATGATTCTTCTAGCCTAACTTTTTAAAACTGAAGTTTAGAACTTATTTTGGGTTTTTCTTTGATGCATGAAAGGATCTGGTTGTAGTTTCTTTTTTTGAGACAGAGTCTCACTCTGTTACCCAGGCTGGAGTGCAGTGGCACGATCTTGGCTCACTGCAACCTCTGCCTCCCTGGTTCGAGTGGTTCTCCTGCCTCAGCCTCCTGAGCAGCTGGGACTACAGGCACGCACCACCACACCCAGCAAATTTTGTATTTTTAGTAGAGACAGGGTTTTACCATATTGGCCAGGCTGGTCTCGAACTCCTGACCTTGTGATCCAGCCTCCTTGTTCTCCCAAAGCCTGAGATTACAGGCATGAGCCACCACACGCAGCCTGTAGTTTCTTAAAATAACTCATCTCTATTCAACCAGTCATTGTTGAAACTCAGGAAAGAGCCACATTTTAGAAAATATAAAAGACAATATGAAGCTGACATTTTAAAAGTAATATATGTTCTTCTACAAGAGAAATGACAAAAACAAAATAGTCTGTACATGGGTTAATAATTTTAGAGCCTTTTCTCTCAGTAGCATGTTTAGAATTTAGGGAAATAGGATAGGTTTGATAAAATATCCATTAGCCTAGAAAGATACGTAGAAAGAATCCCTCACCTGTTCTTTAAGTTGCCCCTTGATTGTAATGAAGCCGTGTGCTCATTCTTGGAACTGCAGAGCTGTCAAGAAACATTGTCAGACATAGTTTTAACCTGGTAATGGTGGCTGCCAGTCAGATGGCTGTCAGTCAGCTCCTTGGTTCTTTTGAAATTCTGCTAGTTTCCATAGAGTTGATGTTCTGTTTTGGTCTGGGCTAAAGCAAGGACTTAGTCTTTGTCACGGATGTTTGCTAACAGGAAATCAATGATACTTCTAGCCTTTTGGCAATTTATAGGAATTCTGAAGTTTTCTTCATTATAGACAAGGTCTCATCACAAGTCAGAATGATTGTTGTCTTAGTTTAAAACACTTACATTGGGCGGGTTGTGGTGTCTCATGCCTGCAACCCCAGCATTTTGGGAGGCCAAGGCAAGAGCATAGATTGAGCCCTGGAGTTCGAGACCAGCCCTGGCAACATAGCAAGACTCTGTCTCTACAAAAAAATTAAAAAATTAGCTGGGCATTGTGGCATGTACTTGTGGTCTCAGCTACTTGGGAGGTTGAGGTGGGAGGATTGCTTGAGCCCAGGAGGTTGAGGCTGCAGTGAGCTGTGATGGCACCACCATACTTCATCTTGGGCAACATAGCATGACCTTGTCTCCAAAAAAAAAAAAATAGAAAAAATGATGTCTTTGGGAGGCCTAGGTGGACGGATCACCTGAGGTCAGGAGTTCAAGACCAGCCTGGCCAACATGGTGAAACCCTGTCTATACTAAAAATACAAAAATTAGCCGGGCGTGGTGGCAGGCACCTGTAATCCCAGTTACCCTGGAGGCTGAGGCAGGAGAATCGCTTGAGTCCGGGAGGCAGAGGTTGCAATGAGCTGAGATCATGCCACAGCACTCCAGCCTGGGCAACAAGAGCAAGACTCTGTCTCAAAAAAAATAAATAAATAAAAAGATGCCTAGGCTCCATCCACAGATATTCTAAGGTAACCAGACTGGGATGAAACCAACTCATTAGTCTCGTTTAAAAGCTCTTAAAGCAGGCCGGGCGCGGTGGCTCACGCCTGTAATCCCAGCACTTTGGGAGGCCAAGGGGGGCGGATCACAAGGTCAGGAGATCGAGACCATCCTGGCTAACACGGTGAAACCCCGTCTCTATTAAAAATACAAAAAATTAACCAGGCGTGGTGGTGGATGCCTGTAGTCCCAGCCACTAGGAAGGCTGAGGCAGGAGAATGGTGCGAACCTGGGCAGTGGAGTTTGCAGTGAGCCAAGATCGCGCCACTGTACTCCAGCCTGGGCGACAGAGCAAAACTCCGTCTCAGAAAAAAAAAAAAAAGCTCTAAAAGCAATTCTAATATTCAGCCAGGGTTGAGAACAGCTGCCCTGACTCATATTCTTCTGATGTCCCCTCCCCGCCACCACATGTATTTTCTTCATCTAATTGAAAAGTTCTTATGTGCAAGAGCAGACCCTGTTTCAAAAAAAAAAAAAAAAAAGCAAAAGCTTCTTAATAGGAAAAGTTATTAGTTTCCCTATAACTGCACATGCATTTATATGAGAGCTCCTCAGCCTTCTCACTACTCATAGTGTGGTAGTTTGCTGAATATCTGTTAAATTGAATGAAAACACCAAAATAGGAAAGTGAAGGGACATAGGCCATATTCATTCTGTCTTTGTTTTAAGACTAAGAAACTGAGTAACAGAAAGATTAGTGACTGAGATGACTGAGATACTTTGGGTTAGAATTTTTGCCTTTTAAACATGCCGACAGTAATTTTATCTATTTGGCTATGTTACTAAGTAGGTACTTATGCCATCCTTGGTAGTAAAATCTTTATGTCAGTCAGTGTAGCATTAAAAAAAGTAAAAATAGTCATTTGTGGTCTTCCATGATTTATCCATAGCTTTAATGCAAGAAGACAACTGAACACACTAAATTTCACTTTTACCCCTTGCCTAGAAATTTATATTTATTAAAGCGTGATATTTATCTAACCACTATGAATAGTTTATAGACAGACCTGGAAATTTATAGATTTATCTTTGTTGGAATACTTGCTTAAACAGACTTGTTTCTTAAACCACCGGCCTGGTTTTCTACTATTAAAAGATTATTTAAATTGGTTACCTAGAGAAGATGTCCATGCTGTTATGAGCCATATTTTGAGATAGGAGAAGGAAGGCCAGCCATACTCCCTTATCTGTGTCCTGGCAGATGCAAACCTGCCCTGCCCTGCACATTTGGTTAGAGATGATAGTGCCAAACTACCACTTCTGACGCTATCATGAGGCTGGTCTCCTTGTCTCCTTCATGCACAGGGACTGCTCATCTTACAGTAAGCTTCTACTTGGAAGCAAGAGATTTGAATTCTTTGAAAACATTAATAAAGCAAGTCAGGCGGGGAGTGCAGGGGCTATTTGATATACCTACACAGAAAGCTAGGTACAGATCTTCAGATCTGCAAGATATGGGACATAAACCCTTACCCAAACCAAATTGATGTCCTCCTCTGTAGAATATGAAATGAGGTGGCCAGTGACCAAGCTGACCACACATTTTGAATGAAGATGATGATGTATGCTGCCATTCACACTCCAATAGATTTCTGACATGGAATTAAGCTCTTTCTTAGGGAGACTAATAGGCCCTTAATTTAAATTGAGCCACACTTATATTTGGTTCTAATCTACTGAGCTAGCCACATTAGCCAAAATAGTTGACCTAGCCCTGTCACTGAGACCAGTAACCAGGAGAACAAAGGGTAGTGTGTTGCATGGCCAAAAGTACTGGCACCATAAATCAGAGCAAGCCGTATGTGGAGAATGAACCTTGAGGGTGTGTCTTGCTGGCAACCTTAAGCTTTCAAAATTGTATTATTTTTTCTTATAATGAAATAAAGTCTTACTCACTTGAGGGACACTATAAAGATATTTGATTCTTTGAAGATTAGAAAAATGAATTCAGAGCCGTGCGCGGTGGCTCAAGCCTGTAATCCCAGCACTTTGGGAGGCTGAGACGGGCGGATCACGAGGTCTGGAGATCGAGACCATCCTGGCTAACACGGTGAAACCCCGTCTCTACTAAAAATACAAAAAACTAGCCCAGCGAGGTGGCGGGCGCCTGTAGTCCCAGCTACTCCGGAGGCTGAGGCAGGAGAATGGCGTAAACCCGGGAGGCGGAGCTTGCAGTGAGCTGAGATCCGGCCACTGCACTCCAGCCTGGGCGACAGAGCAAGTCTCCGTCTCAAAAAAAAAAAAAAAAAAAAAAAAAAGAAAGAAAAATGAATTCATCCAAGAACACTAAAACTTGTTAGATAAAAATATACTGACAGACTGGGGAGGGCCTTTTTGACTTCATTGGTTTCATGTATAGCACTAGTACATATCTTTAATAGAGAAAAACAACATGGGTCCTTTAAACCTCTCAGAAGCAGATTCTTGGGTCTCTATTAGAATACTTAAAAGCTTATGAGAACCTGACGATGCTGCTCTAAAAATCAGTGAAGCCAAAGCAAGAGAAGTTATGCAAAATATTATTATTTCTGATAACACATGCCGTTTCCCCAGAAATGATTATTACCTCCTTTTAGCATATCATGAGAATGGCACGTTTATTTTGAGTTTAGAGTTCTAAGAAGACATTTGGTATCTAAATAAAAAGTATCGTATGACTGGGTGTGGTGGCTCATGCCTGTAATCCCAGCACTTTGGGAGACCAAGGCAGGAGACAACTTGAGCCCAGGAGATCAGCCTAGGCAACGTGGCAAGACCCCATCTCTACAATAAAATAAATTAATTAGCCAGGCATGGTGGTACACGCCTATGGGTCCAGCTCCATGGGAGGATGAGACAGGAAGATCACTTGAGTCCAGGAGTTTGGGACTGCAGGGAGCTGTGTTCATGCCACTGCACTCCAGCATGGGCAACAAAGTGAGGCCCTCTCTCAGAAAAAGAAAAAGAAAAAAAAAAGTATCATATTATTGATAGCCTTTCCAAAAAATATAAACATTTACAGAAATATAAAATTATTCAAAGTATTCCCAGTCTGTTTTATTTCTTTTCTAGAATTAAGTAGGCTCCTTAAATCAAACTAATTTTTCTCCTTTGCCTTCAGCCCTTGCCCAAAATAAAATCCTCCTACACCTGTTCACCCATTTTATTCCGTAACACTCCAGGCACTGTTTCCAGGAAAAGGTTGAAATTAAGAATAATGTATTTCCTGCTGACCACCATATTTGTACTGCCGTAGCTGTGCTCTGTGCCAATTTTTTTTTTTTTTTTTGCCATCTGTTCTCAGCATGAGATTGAGATTCATATAACAAGAGGGAAGCAAAACTAAATGTTTTCATCTGACTTCTTCCCCAGGAGCATGCCTTATCTTTGCCAATTAGACTCTTCACTGGGAAGTAACTTGATAAGAAAATAACATGCAACAAATATTTTAAATGTTGATTTGGCCGTATTTTCTTCTAGGTTTATTTATGCATAATATTTCTTTTCTTTTTCTTCTTTCTTTCTTTCTTTCTTTTTTCTTTTTTTGAGATGGAGTCTTGCTCTGTCGCCCAGGTTAGAGTGCAGTGGCACGATCTCTGTTCACTCAACCTCTGCCTCCTGGGTTCAAGCGATTCTTCTGCTTCAGCCTCCTGAGTAGCTGGGACTACAGGCGCATGTTACCATACCCAGCCAAGTTTTTATATTTTTAGTAGAGATGAGGTTTCACCATGTTGGCCAGGCTGGTCTCAAACTCCTGACCTCATGATCCGCCCGCCTTGGCCTCCCAAAGTGTTGGGATTACAGGCGTGAGCCACTGCACCCGGCCTCTTTATGCATAATATTTCTAAAAGTAGTAAAAATATTTTATTTTTGTTTTGTAGCCTGTTTCACTCACCTAATGTTATATTTTAATTATTTTTCCAGGATATCATATCCCTCCTTATTCAAAGGCAATCTGTGTTTATTGTAAACAATGTAGAAAATAAAGATAACAAAAAAAGATGAAAATCAACCATAATTCCTCCACTGTTAAGATTTTGAACCTGCTCCTCCTCTTCCTGTCTCTAAATATATAAATGCTTAGTATATATACATACATAGGTTTATATATAAAGCATAGCATGCACTTTATTTATTTATATATTTTTTTCATTTCTTGCTAGTATGCACTTTTTTTCCCCCCAAAAGATAGGGGGTTTCACTTTGTTGCTCAAGCTAGCTAGACTGTGGTGATGTGATCATAGCTCACTGCAACCTCGAATACCTGGGCTCAAGCAATCCCAGGGAGGTGGGACTGTATGTACACACTACTGTGTCTGGCTCATCTTTTAATTTTTTTTATGGAGACAGGGTCTAGCTATGTTGCTAGGCTGGTCTCAAATTCTTGGCCTCAAGCGATTCATCTGCCTAGACTTCCAAAGTGCTGGGATTATAGGCATGAGCTCCTGGCCCACATTTTTTATAAAAATAGGATTATGCTCCACATAATATTTTAGTGAATTTAAGTTTTAAGTTTTCCATCCATAGTTCCGTTTGATACAACGTTCAGGAGCATTCTAAAACCTATTTCAAGGGCATAGTAGAGTCTGTTTGGTGAGGCTTATTTCTCTCAACTATGAAATTGGTTGGTTTCTTACCTCTTGCTTGAGAGGTCGCTTATAGAAATAGAAAGATTCTAGGGTTACCCAGATAAAGTATATGCTCCTCCTAATGCATTCCCTTGTAGAACTACTCTTGTGTTAATCTAGCTTATTTCTTAATATCAACCATAACTTTTCTCTGTGCTGCAGCGATTTAATTAAATTTAAAAAGATTTTAAAGTTTTTCTACCTGCAATTAGAATGCTTGGTCTTTAAAATGTTCAAATTATAAAAGTTCATGGTCTTCTGCTATTTTATGGTAGATCTCTATGGCCTGTCCAAACTCAGAAGTGAACTATTTCTGCCCAAGCCTGGGGCAAAGATAGAGGCAGAGCCCATGAAGTGACAGCCTGAAAAAGCTCAAGCACGGAATTCTGTATATCGTCCTGTTACACGTCATCCATATAAATGGAATGTGTGTACAGTTCATCTGGCAAGCAGTTGGCATGAGAGCAGACACAGCTTGGGCCAACATACTGTCCTTATGTTCTAAATCAGCAGTTCTTACCACCTGCCGTGGGGCCCCCCTCTCCTTCTGCCCTGAGCATCTCGGCTTTAGGAAACCACAGTGTGATGTCTCTCTCAGCTATGTTGGAATAAAAGAAAGGTTGTGAATTATAGCTCCATTAGGGTTCTGATGTATGATATTTGCATATTGATGGTTAAATTAGGTAATTGAAGTGCAAGTAAATTCCTTAAGTTTCCCTGGATTTGTATTTCAATTGCTAAGTTCTTCCCAATTCTGGAGTCTCCATTTTCTTTTCTTTCTTTTTTTGTGTTTTTGAGACAGGGTCTCTGTCTCCCAGGCTGAAGTGCTGTGGTGCAATCTTGGCTCACTGCAACCTCTGCCTCCTGGGTTGCAAGCGATTCTTATGCCTCAGCTTCCCAAGTAGCTGGGATTACAAGTGTGCTACTATTCCCACACCCAGCTAATTTTTGTATTTTTAGTAGAGATGGATTTTTGCCATGTTGGCCAGGCTGGTCTTGAACTCCTGGCCTCAAGTGATCCACTCACCTCGGCCTCCGAAAGTCCTGGGATTACAGACGTGAGCCACTGTGCCTGGCTGAGTCTCCTTTTTCAAAGAGCCTGCTTGACAGACACCAACTTATCATCAGATATTTTTTATTCAACATTTGCTCCTCCCTGAGATATATAAATATATATTTTATATGATAAATGTATACATTTATGAAAAAATAAACATATGAAAAATTGAAGCCAGAGGAATTGCAAACTGTAGTTAGAAGGCCAGATTCAACTCACAGATAGATTTTGTTTGATGTGCAGAGGTTTTAAAAAATACTTTGAATGCCTTTAGGAGGGACGTGATTTCTCCAATTTGCCTTGGGCACCACCATTTCCAGTATATATGGACATATGAAATGCTAATCCAAATAACTGATAACCTGTTTCAATTAAGAGCTAGGAAAGCTCTTATTTAGGAATGTGAAATTCTGTCTCCTTTTATCATATTTTAAAAAAGGAGAGCAATCAAATAAGGTGGTCACTCAACATACTGCCCTGCTCCTTTCCCCACCACTGAGTTCTGGCTGGGGAAAATATGACTCTCAGAGCAACTGTCGGGGCTGGAGAAATTCAAGAACTATGGCAGCCTCAACACAAAAATCTTTCCTGATTTATGTTATAAGGTGACCATTTCTCTCTCTCTGGAAAGCCAAGAGTAGCTTCAACCATAGATTGTCTAGGTTTTGTTTGTGCTTGTTTCGGAGTCCAGTATCTGGCATTTAAATAGCTCATCCTGCAATGAGAGCCAGTGTAGTAACAGGCTTCATCCTAAATAAAAAGTTTGAGTGGCAGTAGAGGGTGGGCAGAGTTTCTCAAGCTGCACTTGATAAGAATTGCTGGTACGTACCAGAGTGATCTGAGGGGAGGGAAAGAAAAGGAAACAAAAGGAGACAGAGAAAAGAATTTCTGGAATGTCTGTTAAGCATGCAGATTCCTAGGATCTCTGGTGGAAGGCATAGGAGGAATATGATTTTTTCACCAGTGCTCAAGGTGATTCTTATCAGGTATGTGTGAGAAACACAGGTAGTGTGGTTCACAAAGTGCGCTCTGAGTTTAGAGACTTCCTTTTAATTCTAGTTCACCAATTACAAGTGAGGTAACCTTGGCCAGTGGGTTAACCTTCTAAACCCACAGTTTTCTTACCTGTGAAATGGGGACAGTTGCGCTCCTTAGCTACCTGATGCTGTGGTTTTCCAGGTTAAGGACTGTAGTAAATGGAAGCTTCTTATTCCAACACATAATAAACATTTGGTAAATGTTGCTCCTAACTACCAAGACTTCCTATGAGTTCTTGAGCCATAGCTCCAGAGCATTCAGGAAAGATCAATGTTTGCTTTCTGTTCTTTCTAAAATAACACCTACAAAAGCCATACATACTCACCTGACAAAATTTGAAAAAGCAAAAAGAAGAAAATATAAATTACTCGAACCTCATTATTTCATGAATTTACTTCCAGTCTCTGTAACAAATGCCATAATATAATTAATATATAGTTAATTTTCTCTTGTAAACTAATTTTCTTCTAATTGCTTATTCTGGTATTTACTTTTGTGTTTCTTATACTATTAAGATTTGCTTGTTTGGTTGGTTGTTTTGTTTGTTTTTATAGACAGGAGTTAGAGTCTTGTTTATTGTTTTCATATCATTTCATTGTCCTGATTTTTTTCTTCTTTTTTCTTCTTCCAACCTTGTTCTTCCATCACACTCTTTTCTTCTTTTTTTGGTGGTGGACAGGGTCTTGCTCTGTCGCCCAGGTTGGAGTGTGCAGCAGGGCCAGCATGGCTTACTGCAGCCTCAACCTCCTGGGCTCAAGTGATCCTCCTGCCTCAGCCGCCTGAGTAGCTGGGACCACAGGTGCATGCCATCACACCCTACTATTTTTTGGCAATTTTTAAAAGATGGAGTCTTACTATACTAGGCAGGCTAATCTTGTAATCCTGGGCTCATGTGATCCTCTTACCTTGGCTTCCCAAAGTGCTGGGACAGGCATGCGCCACTGTACCCAGCCTGATTTTTCCTTTTCTTTTCTTTCTTTTTTTTGTGGGGACGGAGTTTCACTCTCGTTGCCCAGGCTGGAGTGCAATGGCATGATCTCAGCTCACTGCAACCTCTACCTCCCGGGTTCAAGCAGCCCTCCTGCCTCAGCCTCCCAAATAGCTGGGATTACAGGCATGTGCCACCACACCTGGCTTATTTTATATTTTTAATAGAGACAGGGTTTCACCATGTTGGTCAGGTTGGTCTTGAACTCCTGACCTCAGGTGATCCACCTGCCTCGGGCTCCCAAAGTGCTGGGATTACAGGCATGAGCTACCGTACCTGGCCCTGATTTTTTTCTTAATCCAAACATTTTATATGTGATAGGAAAAACTCAAGACAGTCCAGAGACCTACTGCCATCTTCCCCCAAGTCTACCCTCTTCTGTATTCATACATATGTGCCTCTGCCCTGTTGAGCTTTTTGTGAGCTCTGAGTTAAGCTAGCTTTGGAGTTTGTATTTTGAACAAAAGTGTTGGATGGCTTGCTTAGTTTCTTATAGTGTCGCAGTTTACCAGGCCATGTTCTTTATTCTTGACACTCATCTGAATTGTTACAGAAACCGGAGGACCAGTTATAACACCCCTGCAGTTTTTGGTTTTTAGCTTTAGTGTTTGCTAAAACAGGACATTCTAGGATATTTCTGTAGTTGTTGATTTTTCTCCTTGAAGCCATTAAGGGTTGGAAATAGTTGGAGTTAAAATTCTAAAAGTTGCCCCTTACAGTTTTAAATGAATGGAAATCAAAATTGATTACTAAAAATTGTTAAATGATCTACAGACTTGCTTTAGGGAGCCTTGTAGATAGAGAGTTAGGATTCACATTAAGCCCTATTCAAAACCCATCACATTATCCTCCCTGCCTTAGTTGGCTTCCTCCAGGAAGTTGGCTTCCTCCAGGCAAGTTCATCTCAGCTCTTAGCTTGGTTAGTCACAAAACCTGAAGATGCTACCCATTGGAGCTATTCATACAGTATTGTCTTTTTTAAAACATCAATGTTGTTATATGCATGTTTTTGCAACTTGTTTTTTTCACTCAATATCTGGCCTCAGCTTTATTCACATATATATCACTCAGCCTCATTATTTTTTAACTTTCTCACAGGTGATTTAGCCCATCTCCTGTTGGTAAATATTTTAGGTTGATTTCACTTTTTTTTTTTCTTTTTCCCAAGTGATGGGATCTCTCTCTCTGTTGCCCAGGCTGCAGTATAGTGGCGTGATCATAGCTCACTGGAGCTATGTATTCCTGGCCTCAAGAAATCCTCCCACCTCAGCCTTTCATGTAGCTAAGACTACAGGCGTGTACCATCACGCCCAGCTAATGTTAATTTTTTTTGTAGAGGTGGGGTCTTGCTGTGTTGCCCAGTCTAGTCTCAAACTCCTCACCTCAAGTGATCCTCCCTCCCTGGCCTCCCAAAGTGCTGGGATTACAGACCTGAGCCACCATGCACAGCCTCAGTTTTTTCTCTAATACAAACAATGTTCAATATTTTTGTACCTTCAAATGTTTTTTAATCCTTGCAGTGCATATTACTGCTTTGTACATCAGAAGCCATGTCATACATAAAGCTTGTTGAATTGTATTTGGAACCTGCCGTTTAATTTATTTAGAGATAGAGTTCAAAGAAATAGAATGTCAAATAATTTGAAGTATAGTTTTGAAAGAATGCTACCTGTGTGCTCTGGGACATCAAGGATGCAGGTTAAACCTTTTACAATATGTAACAAAAATTTTTGTTTGTTTGTTTGTTTGTTTGTTTTTGAGACGGAGTCTTGCTTTGTCGCCCAGGCTGGAGTGCCTTGGCACCATCTCGGCTCACTGCAAGCTCCGCCTCCTGGGTTCACGCCATTCGGAGGCCTCAGCCTCCGAGTAGCTGGGACTACAGGCACGCACCACCACGCCCGGCTAAGTTTTTGTATTTTTGGTAGCGATGGGGTTTCACCGTGTTAGCCAGGATGGTCTGGATCTCCTGACCTCGTGATCCGCCCGCCTCGGCCTCCCAAAGTGCTGGGATTACAGGCGTGAGCCACCGCGCCCAGCACAAAAATATTTTTAAGCCTAAGTCTTGTACATTTATTTTCTGTTATATTTGGTACAGCAGATTTCCAGTGTAATAAAAAAAATATTTGACATGTCTTTGGAGGTGATTTTGGTGTAGCTTTGGAGTTTTTGTGAAATTCTAAAATTGTACAGTTATATGATTTTGAACATGAAAGAAGGAACCTTGTTGCATTTTATTAGTAACCTCTGAGTGTTACAGAGTGTTGTAAATTACAAGTGCATCAGTGTAATAAATTACAATGTTTTTGAAGGAACTTTCTAAGATGTAAAATTTTTTGGTTGTGAGAGATTGTGATTTATGCTTCATTTTAACTGTTACAGTGCTTACTAGGGAAAGGATTCCTTTGGTAAAAAATCATATTGGAAAGAGAAGTTCAACTTTAGATGTCTTGTGACATCACAGAAGATAGATATAACATGGTATAATTTGGCATACGTGGTTTTGGCAGCAAAAATTTAATCAAATCGCACAGAGGCAACTTCTTGCTTAAAATCCATTTTGCATTAGAGTTATTTTCAGTGTTGTAGAATTTTTTCGTGTATTCATCCTGTAATTACTTCTAGGCAAAACTGTAACTCAGATGCGATAGTAAAAGCAGCATTAAGATCAGGTAATTTTATATATTTTACTTTAATAATTGATACAACTCTTAGAAGTTTGAAGTTATAGGTTCCAAAGAAAGGTCATAAAAACTAGATTACATTTCTTATTGTTTTGTTGTTGTTGTTGTTTGTTTGTGTTTAAATAGACAGGGTCTAACTCTGTCACCCAGGCTGGAGTGCAGTGGTACAGTCATTCCTCACTGCAGCCTCAAACTGCTAGGCTCAAGCGATCATCCCACCTCAGCTTCCTGAGCAGGTAGGACTACAGGCAGGCACTACCACAACTGGCTAATTTTTAATTTTTTTTGTTGAGAACAGGGTCTTGCTGTGTTGATCAGGCTGGTTTTGAACTCCCAGGCTCAAGCAATCCTCTTGCTTTGGCCTCCCAAAGTGTTAGGATTACAGGTATGAGCCACTGTGCCCAGCCTTTAGTGTTTTTCTGACCATGGGGTAGGACCAGTAGTTCAACAATAAATCCTTTTGTGAGAGATTGTATTGCTGTACTTAATGTCAGATGACAATAGTTAGTCTTCAAAAATAAATAATTTCATATATCAAAAAGTGAAGCTATAGGTTATGAGCCAATTTAGGCTCTCTGAGGTCCAAATGAGAGGAAAATGGATGAGCAAACCTTTGGGGTCTAGAGTCATATTATTTTGGGTGAGCAATGTTTGACATATATTAGCTTCACCAAAAAATTTTGCCTTTGGATATAAATCCATTTCAACAAAGAATTTCTGGA
Organism: Piliocolobus tephrosceles; assembly: GCF_002776525.5. Taxonomy (NCBI): domain Eukaryota; kingdom Metazoa; phylum Chordata; class Mammalia; order Primates; family Cercopithecidae; genus Piliocolobus; species Piliocolobus tephrosceles. Next base: position 109,977,627 of record NC_045443.1, on the reverse strand, counting down.
TTTGCCCCTGGTCTGCTAAGATGGGAGTTGAATGACTATCTATGTACTATCTAATGTGGTTAAGCTTTGTTTTATCTTCTTTTTTAGTGGTTTATCCTTAGATTCCTTGCTCCCTGCCCCCAACACATATTAAGTCTTAGCTGGGAAAGGTACATTTAATTTTAGCTAGTTGGTTAGTTTTTCTGAACATTTGTTCTTTGCAGACTGAGGGAGACAGATGGATTTGAATTCTAAAGTGGAGTCTTTTCATGTAGCAGAAGAAATAACCAGTAAAGCGATAGACGAGGTTTCCAGGGAGTTTTAATTAGTTAGGCACAGCTGTGAGCAGGAATTGACAGGAAGGGTAAGATTCAGTGGCGTAAAATAGGTAACATTTCTCATATTTCTTAGAGGGACTTAGGGCAGCCATAGTTATTGGGAATTTTTATTGAGTAGTCACTAGGTGCATATTCACATGCAGCCCAACAGTTACAAACCACAGGTTTAGAGGCACAGGTTAATGCCTCTGATCTTAAAAAAAGGTGAAGGGTCAGAAGTCTCAAATAGAAATGCTGACCTGAGAGTGCATTTGGAAGTGGTGCCTTATTGTGTCTGTTGCTCCTTTTGTAGTTTGCTGTCTTGTTTTGGGGGAGCATGTATGTGCACTAGCAGGTAGCATTTTTAATGTATGTGCACTGACAGGTAGCATTTTTAATCAATTGCTCATTCAATAAATATTTGTCTAGCACCTATTATGTGCCAGGTTCTCTGGCACTTGGGATACATTGGTGAACAAAATAGACAAAGCTGTAAGCTATACTGACAAGAGTCTAAAGTTAATTTGAAAAATATTTTAAAAAATAATATTAGTAAATGTTATTGAGTGCTTACCATGTGCCAGGTGTTGTGTTCTGTGCCTTATTTCAGGAGGAACAATTCAAGACACATTGAGATTTTAATGCAGAAGGTATAAAGATGAATGAATGTAAATCCCCACCCTTGATGAGCATGCAGTCTATCAGAATCCTTTTGGTACCTAATAATCATATGTAAAATTTGTCAAATTCAGCATATGAATATAATCATTCCTGTATACAATTCTGAGGATTGATAAAGTTTGCAAACAGGGGCTTTCTATATCTTTTATGACAGATTGTATTGTTGTACTTAATGTCAGATGGCAATAGTTAGCCTTACTGCATACACTCTATCAAGGGGTCACTATAAACCAGGCGTTCTCATCCTCAGTACTATTGACATTTTGAACCAGATCATTCTTTGCTATGGGGCTGTCCTGTGCATTGTAGGATGTTAGCAGCATCCCTGGATGCTACCCACTAGATGCCACTAGCTTCTCTATACTTATGACAACCAAAAGTATCTCTAGACCTTGCCAGATGGCACCTGGAAGACAGTTTCTCCCTCCCACCTTAATGGGAGAGCCCCTGGTCTAGGCTTTAGTGTCCCTCAGACAAGCAATAGCTCTGATAAAATAATAAAAGCAAAAGAAAAACAAAATTCAGAAGGGCAGAGCTGATTGCAGCATCACCCCAAGTGTAGCTTGCGCATCAGCTCACACTTCCTAAAAATGTGACGTACTTGGGCTTATCACACCTTGCATTGGGAGTACTTTCATTATACAGTGATAGAGCCACATCTCTAGAGAAACCATTTCATGCTTATCAGCAGTGGGGATGGTGATCTTAGTCTGCTTTCCAGTACTAGAATAATAACCAATAGGAACTATAATTTTTTATTATTAATTTTATCATATACAGATGTTCTTTGACTTATGATGAATTACATCCTGAAAAACCCATCATAAATTGAAAATACTGTAAGTTGAAAGTGTCTTTTCTTTTTTTTTTTTTTAAGTCTCACTCTGTCACCCAGGCTGGAGTGCCGTGGTGCAATCTTGGTTCACTGCAACCATTGCCTCCCAAGTTCAAGCAATTCTCCTGCCTCAGCTTCCTGAGTAGCTAGGATTACAGGTGTGTGCCACCATGCCCGGCTAATTTTTGTATATTTTGCAGAGACGGGGTTTCACCATGTTGGCCAGGCTGGTCTCAAACTCCTGACCTTAGGTGATCCACCCGCCTCGGCCCCCAGAGTGCTGGGATTATAGGCATGAGCCACCATGCCCAGCTGAAAGTGTTTTCAGTTTATATTTTTCCACTTACGATAGATTTATCTAGATGTAAGCACATCATAAGTCAGGGACTGTCTGTATTTAAAAGGTCTGAGTGGATGTGAATATGCATGTTTGTGTATCTCTATCTTTTGGGTAGCCCTTTTAAATATACACACACACAAACACACACACACACCCCTTGTTTTCCTGTGATCCTACCATCCAGTTAAGATATAGACCCTTACTGGTACCTTTAAAGCTCCTGCTCAGCTGTACAAGACCAACTCTCCCTCTCTTCCACTTAGGAAACTGCCCTTCTGAATTTTTTCTTTTGCTTTTATTATTTTATCATATGATGCATATAGCCCTAAACAATATAGGGCTTATTTTAGTTTTGTGTATTTTAAGACTTTATTATATAAATGTATAGTATGTCATGTATATTTTTTTGTGACTTGCATTTTCCTGGACCCTGCATGTGTTATATGATTCTTCTGTGTTGATATGTGTCACTATGCTTCATTTATTTTCACTGCTGCATAATTTTGGATTATATAACTGTGGCAGAGTGTACCCATTCTCCTGTTGGTGGATATTTGGGTTGTTTCCACTTTTTGATATTATAAACCGTGTTGCTATGAATATTCTTGTTCTTGTCATCTGGTGTTCATATACAAGACTTTCTATAGGGAATTACCTAGGAGTGGATTGATGGATTGTAGGCTAGTCCCTGCAACCTGTAAATATTATCCTATATGATGATGTAGTTTGAATATATGTCCCTACCACATCTCAGGTTGAGTTGTAATCCCCAGTGTTGGGGGTTGGGCCTGATGGGAGGTGTTTGGATTATAGGGGCGTATTCTTGGTGCTGTCCTCACTGGTGAGTGAGTTCTTAGAAGATTTGGTTTTTTAAAAGTATGTGGCACCTCCTCCTAACTTTCTCTTGCTCCCACTCTGCCATCTGAGAGATGTCTGCTCCCACTTCACCTTCCTCCACAAGTAAAAGCTCCCTAAGGCCTCCCCAGAAGCCAAGCAGATGCTGGCACCATGCTTTCTGTACAGCCTGCAGAACTGTGAGCCAATTAAACCTCTTTTCTGTATAAATTACTGAGTCTCAGGTATGTCTTTTTTCTCTTTCTTTTCTTTTCTTTTCTTTTTTTTTTTTTTTGAGATAGAGTCTCACTCTGTCACCCAGGCTAGAGTATAGTGGTGTGATCTTGGCCCACTCCAACATGTGCCTCCTGGGTTCAAGCGATTCTCCGCCTCAGCCTCCTGAGTAGCTGGGACTACAGGCACACACCACCACGTCTAGCTGATTTTTGTATTTTTAGTAGAGATGGGGTTTCACCATATTGGCCAGGCTGGTCTCGAATTCCTGGCCTCAAGTGATCTGCCCACCTCAGCCTCCCAAAGTGTTAGAATTACAGGCGTGAGCCACTGCACCCGGCCTCAGGTATTTATTTATAGCAATGCAAGAATGGCCAAACACATATGGAGAAAGGGTCTTGATGTGGAATCATCAGTATTTAAATGCAATCATCAGTGTCTGCACAAGAGAGAGGCAGAAAGAGATTACACAAAGAAGAGATTAAAATTAATGCAGCCACTAGCCAGGGAATGCTGGCAACCACTAGAAGCTGGAAGTAGCAAGAAACGAATTCTTTCCTAGAGCCCCTGGAGGGAGTGCAGCCCTGCCCACACTTCGATTTCAGCCCAGTGATACTGATTTCAGACTTCTAGCCTCCAGAACTGTGAGAGAAAAAATATCTGTTGTTTTAAGCTACAAAATTCGTGGTGATTTGTTAAAGTAGGCACAGGAAACTAATATAATGCATTTTCAGCGTAATTGGATAATGCCACATTGATTTCCAAGGTTTTTGCACCAATTTCTATTTCTACCAGGAGTGTCAAAAAATTGCTCCACATTCTTGTCAACATTTTACCAGCAGGAGATTTTTACTAAGCAATTCTGTAAAACTAATGCGGATTTTAAAAAATTTAGTTTGGAATACAAAAACAAGAAATAATGGAGTACATTAATAAGAAAGTAAAACTGTTAATACTGTAGTGTTGAATACTATAGTAATGAAGTTGAGGGATTTGGTTAAGTTTATGCGTATATTGTAGATAATGCATTATAACTATTATTTCACTTGCCTCATCCATCAACCAGTTAATATATTCTGGACATATTCTTTCTTCTCTCTAGAAAATAATCCAGTGATCCGTTGGTACTCATTACGTGAATTGGCATACTCCTTTGTTTCTGTTTTCTTTATTTGTAGTTTTACTCTATGCCATCATACAAAATCTTTTTTGGTTAAACATAGATCGGCAAGAGTGTTTTTTTCTGTTTCTCTCTTTCTGATAATTCTAACCTTCAGGGAACAGATGTTAGTTGTTAATCCCAGAAAATGTATTTCCTCCTTGTCTCATGAAGTATATCATTCAATAATAAAAATATTGCTCATACTAACAGTATTTGGACCTTAGAGGTGAATTGCATTTGCCACTTAAAAGTTTTAAGTGCATTTTCTCATTTGATTAATTTGTGTGCCTTAGAGGTAAGTCATTTAAACAAATATATTTACTTCTGAGAAAACTGAATTAATATTAGTTGTTTATAAACAGTTTTGAGTCTCAAAGTTTCTATCTGCAAAACTAAGTGGTGAATTTGAAGTGATTTAGCTGGGCCTGTTTTAAAAGGCTGCTGATTTTAATAGCTTCCTAGCGTTGGAAGAAAAAATTCTTGTATGTCATTTACATTACAAGAACTATCATAAAAGGCTACCAGTTTCTTCTTGATCACAGCCAGTGTTCATAATCATTCAATATACCCTATTTTGTCTTTGACAAGCTTTTGTTAAAAAACTTATTATAACAAATTTGGAAAATTATAAAAATACGTAAGAGTAGGTGAGGTCACATAATAAACCCTTATGTACCCATCAGCAAGTTTGACAATTATCAGCTTGTGGCTAATCTTATTTCAATTGTACTTCTACCTACTTCTCTCTTTCCCACTTTATTCCCATATTACTTTGAAGTAAATCCATTACATGTTATCTATAAATATTTAAGTATATATCGAAAGATGAGTACTTCTTTTAAAACAACCACAATCGTATCTTTTAAAATGAATAGTTATTTAATATTATTAAATATACTGGCAGTGTTCAAATTTCTGATTGTTTTATAATTGTGCTAATTTTTTTTTTTTTTTTTTGAGATGAAGTCTTGCTCTGTCACCCAGGCTGGAGTGCAGTGGTGATCTCTGCTCACCGCAAGCTCTGCCTCCTGACTTCACGCCATTCTTCTGCCTCAGCCTCCCAAGTAGCTGGGACTACAGGCGCCCGCCACCACGCCCGGCTAATTTTTTGTATCTTTCGTAGAGACGGGGTTTCACCATGTTAGCCAGTATGGTCTCGATCTCCTGACCTTGTGATCCACCCCCCTCGGCCTCCCAAAGTGCTGGGATTACAGGCGTGAGCCACTGCACCCAGCCTAATTGTGCTAATTTTTTAAAACGGCTCTTTGAATCAGAGTCTAAATAAGGCACACACACTGAGATTGGTTGATTTTTTGTTTGTTTGTTTAGTTTTGTTTTTTGAGACGGTGTCTTACCCTATTGCCCAGGCTGCAGTGCAGTAGCGCGATCTTGGCTCACTGCATCCTCCATCTCCTGGGTTCAAGCAATTCTCCTGCCTCAGCCTCCCGAGTAGCTGGGATTACAGGCCTGTGCCACCATGCCTGGCTAATTTTTGTATTTTTAGTAGAGACTGGGTTTTGCTGTGTTGGCCAGGCTGGTCTTGAACTCCTGACCTCAGGTGATCCACCCACCTTGCCCTTCCCAAAGTGCTGGGATTACAGGCATGAGCCACCGTGCCCAGCCAATGTTTTTTTTTTTGAGACGGAATTTTGCTCTTGTCACCCAAGCTGGACTGCAATGGCGGGATCTCTGTTCACTGCAACCTCTGCCTCCCAGGTTCAAGCAATTCTGTCTCAGCCTCTCAAGTAGCTGGAATTACAGGCACCCACCACCATGCCCGGCTAATTTTTTTTTTTTTTTTTTTTTTTTTTTGTAGTTTTAGTAGAGACGGGGGTTACTGTGTTGACCAGGCTGGTCTTGAACTCCTGACCTCGTGATCTGCCCACCTTGGCCTCCCAAAGTGCTGGGATTACAGGTGTGAGCCACCACGCCAAGCCGATTATGGCCATTCTTACAGGAGTAAGGTGGTATGGCATTGTGGTTTTGATTTGCATTTCCCTGATCATTAGTGATGTTGAGCATTCTTCATAGGTTTGTTGGCCATTTGTGTACTTCTTTTGAGAATTGTCTGTTCATGTCCATAGTCCCTTTTTTGATGGGATTTTTTTTTTCTTCTTGCTAATTTGTTTGAGTTCATTGTAGATTCTGGATATTAGTCCTTTGTCAGATGTATAGATTGTGAAGATTTTCTCCCAGTTTAGTTATTTATTTATTTAAGATGGAGTCTAGCTCTGTCGCCCGGGCTGGAGTGCAGTAGTATGATCTCGGCCCACTGCAACCTCCATCTCCCCAATTCAACCGATTCTCCTGCCTCAGCCTCCCTAGTGCCTGGGACTACAGAAACGCACCACCACACCCAGCTAATTTTTGTGTTTTTTAGTAGAGATGGGGTTTCACCATGTTGGCCAGACTGGTATTGAACTCCTGACCTCAGGTGATCCACCCGCCTTGGCGTCCCAAAGTGCTGGGATTATGGACATGAGCCACTGCACCTGGCCCCACTTATTTAAAGTGAAATTTTCTCTCATCAGCCATTTGCTTACCTAGGTGTAGAATACATACGAGAAATCAGGATAAATTTCTGCTTATATTAAGCAATTTTCAAAATAATGAATTGGTTTGCCAACATCCTCCAATGATAATTTTCCTTTTTGTAACAGTACGAACTTGTGGATTTAAACATTTGACGTGTTTCTGTCCCTTGCATTATTGTGCTTTTTGTTTGTTTGTTTGTTTAATAGACACAGGGATTTTGCTCTGTTGCCCCGGTCTTGTACTCATGGGCTCAAGCAGTCCTCCCTCCTTGGCCTCCCCAAGTGCTGGAATTACAGGCATGAACCACCATGTCTGGCCTCTATTGTCCATACTAATCTGGCAATATCATTGTTTCTCAAAAAGGATAATTTTTTTCTAAAGAAGATATACAAATAGCCAATAAACCCATTAAAAGATGTGATGCTCAGCGTCATTACCCATTAGAGAAATGCAAGTTAAAACTACATGAAGATGCTACTTCACACCCACTAGGATGACTATAATCAGAAATACATAGTAACAAGTGGCACCAATGATGTGGAGAAATTAAAATCCTCATATGTTGCTGGTGGGAATGTAAAATGGTGCAGCCATCTAGGAAAACAGTCTATCATTTCCTCTAGCTGGTAAACAGAGTTAACATATAACTCAGCTATTCCATTTTTAGGTATTTACACAAGGGGAATGGAAACATGTCTATATAACCTGTGAATGAATGTTCATAGCAGTATTATTCATAATAGCCAAAAAATGAAAACAATTAAAATGTCCATCAACTGATGAATGGATAAATAAAATGTGATCTAGCTATACGATAGAATTTTATTCAGCAATAAAAGGAATGAAATATTGACACATGTTAAAATATGGATGACCCTTGAAAACAGTATACTAAGAGAAAGAGACCAATTACAAAAGACCCCACATAATGTGATTCCATTTATATGAAATGTAAAGAATAGGCAAATCTATAAAGATAGAAAATAGAATAGGGACTGGGAGATTTGGGGAAAATGGAGAGTGACTGCTAATGGGTTCAGGGTTTTGTTTTTTTGCGGTAGGGTGGGGGTGTGTGATGAAAATGTTCTGAAATGTGAATATATTATACTAAAGGCCATTGAATTATATTTTAGGTGGATGAATTTTATGGTATGTAAATTATGTTACAACAAACCTTTAATAAATATTATATTTTTTTTTTATAAAAGGAGTCCTTAAAGGCACCCAAGGAGCTTGCTTAAATGCAGATTCCAGGGTAATATCCTAGACCTCTGGAAAAATCTTTAGAAATGGATTCCAGGAATCTTTTTTTTTTTTTTTTTTTTTTCCGACAGAGTCTTACTCTGTTGCCCAGGCTGGAGTGCAATGGTGTGATCTTGGCTCACTGCAACCTCCACCTCCTGGGTTCAAGCGATGGATTCTCCTGCCTCAGCCTCCCCAGTAGCTGGGATTACAGGCTCATGCCACCCGGACTGGCTAATTTTTGTATTTTTAGTAGAGATGGGGTTTAACCATGTTGGCCAGGCTGGTCTCAAACTCCTGACCTTAGGTTATCTGCCTACCTCAGCCCCTGAAAATGCTGGGATTATAGGCATGAGCCACGGCGCCCTGCCCCAGGAATCTTTATATAGAGTAAGCACATCCAGGGATTTTGATGCACACTGTTTGAGTGACATATTATCAAAGTTCTTTATTATGCTTTGTGCATACCAGGAACTTCCTATTTCTGCTTCTGGTATAATAGAGAATAGGTCTTCCTCTTCCACATGACAGCCCTTCAGTCTTAGGAAGACAGCTCCCCCTTCCCACCCGTCTCTTTTGTAGGCCACGCACCCCCGGTTCCTTAACCATTTCTCATGTGACATGATTTCCAGATTAGTCAAATCATCTTCTTCTGTACACACTCCAGTCTCTTAATGACTCCTTAAAATGAGGTACTCGGATCTGAACAGGATATTTCAGTTATAGTTTGACCATTGCAGAATATAAATGGGATTATTACCTCCCTTGTCCCAGACACTGGAATTCTACTGATGCATTTTAAGATTGCAGTAGCTTTTGAAAACAGTGTTGGCTCAAGTGAAGCTTGTGTTTAACTCAAACCTCGTTTATGCCACCCCTGACTCTCCCAGCTTTTATCTAGTCAGGTCTTTGTTCTATGACCATCAGGAAAAATTGTCTTTCTTATTGGTGATCTGGTCTAAAACATGGAAATAGCATCTTTAATGTCATAACAATTATTTAGCAGTTTCAACTTTTTCAGAGCATTGCCTGTACATGATATCCTTAGATTTTAACAACTGTGTAAGATGAAGGGAGGTGCTACCCTCATTTTATAGATGCAGAAATACAGACTGAGAGAGCTGAAGTAAAATGCCTAAGGGGAGGGAGAGTTCTTTGCAGAGGCTGGCATAGAACCTAGCTCCCCCAACTCAGTGGTTTGAAATCTTGGCTGCACATTGGATTCACCTGTGGGATTTAAAAACTGATGCTGGACTGGGTGTGGTGGCTCACACCTGTAATCCCAGCACTTTGGGAGGCTGAGGCAGGAGGATCACCTGAGGTCAGGAGTTCGAGACCATCCTGGCCAACATGGTGAAACCCTGTCTTTACTAAAAATCCAAAAAATAGCTGGGCGTGGTGGCACGTGCCTGTAGTCCCGGCTACTAGGGAGATTGAGGTATGAGAATCACTTGAATCCGGGAGGCGGCAGTTGCATGAGTCGAGATCACGCCACTGCACTTCAGCCTGGGTGACAGAGTGAGAGACTCCATCTCAAAAAAAACAAACCAAACCAAAACAAAAAAAACCAATGCCTAGACCCAATCCTCAGATACTCGGAGGTAACCAGACTGGGGTGGGACCAACTCACTACTCTTGTTTAAAAGCTGTCAAAGCAATTCTAATATTCAGCCAGGGTTGAGAACAGCTGCCCTAAATCATATTCTGATGTCCCCTCCCCCTCACCACATGTATTTTCTTCATTTAATTAAAAGGTTCTTATGTGGAAGAGAGAGGATTATTTTCCATCATTCCAGAAGGCAAAAGTAAAATGAGTCCAAGTGGGAGAGGATTACTCAGATGTACAGTGGAAACCAGGTGTAAGTCCTAAGAGGATTATTCTTGGAATTTATTTATCTTCTCATTCATTAATTTATCAAACATTTATGTGCAAGACACTGTGCTCAGCTCTGAGGACACAAATATGAGTATGACATGGTCTCCCCCTTTTGGGGCTTACAGTTGAAAGGGAAGACAAACTGTAAATAAATAACATCATAGTGGAATGTGGTAAGTGTTACACGTATCAGAGCTGTATAATTTCCTTTTTTAATTTGTTATAGTTTTATATTAAAAATTGTCAACAGTGATTTTCTTAACATAATATATTTATGCCAAACATTTGGTGAATATGTTGCACTATATTAGTCTTTACATTAAGCATGTAATTCAAGCAACTAACAGATAAAGTTAGTCTACAGAAATTTTGTGGAAATAGCTTCTTTCTCTAAATACTCCTAATAATAAAATGTACAACAATAGTATTCCAACCATTTTGAAGAGTTTAGTTCTACATCTTCCTTTTTTTTTTTTTTTTTTTTGAGACAAAGTATTGCTCTGTCGCCCAGGCTGGAGTGCAGTGGTGCGATCTCAGCTCACTGCAACCTCCCACCGCAACCTCTGCCTCCCAGGTTCAAGGGATTCTCCTGCCTCAGCGTCCCAAGTAGCTGGGATTACAGGCACCCACCACCATGCCCGGCTAATTTTTGTATTTTTAATAGAGATGGGGTTTCACTGTGTTCATCAGGCCGGTCTCGATCTCTTGACCTCAGGTGATCTGCCTGCTTCAGCCTCCCAAAGTGCTGGGATTACAGGCGTAACCCACTGCGCCTGGCCAGTCCTCCAAATTTTTGATTTTTTAAAAATATTTTTATTAAAAAAAGTAGAGATGGGGTCTCACTGTGTTGCCCAGATTTGTCTCAAACGCCGGGGCTCAAGCAATCGATGCTACCACCTAGGCCTTTCCAAGTATTGGGATTATAGGCATGAGCCACTGTACCCAACCTCCAAATTCTATTCTGTTAATTGCTAAGCATAGGTATATGATCTGTATTTATTTTGTCAAGATTTTATGTTGACAAAAAACTGATTTTGTAACATGGAGAAAATTTTAGATATAGATTTGATGCCTCGGATCAACTTTCAAGAACCACTCTGTACATCACTCACTATACTTCCTTTGTAGATACCATTTATTAAAAATAAATCAATAGGCCAAGTGTGGTGGCTCATGCCTGTAATTCCAGCACTTTGGGACGCCACGGTGGACGGATGTCTTCAGGCCAGGAATTCGAGACCAGCCTGGCCATCATGGTGAAACCCTGTTTCTACCAAAAATACAGAAATTAACCCGATGTGGTGGTGGATGTCTGCAATCCCAGATACTGGGAAGCTGAGGCACAAGAATCGCTTGAACCCAGGAGGCAGAGATTGCAATGAGCCGAGATTGCACCACTGCACTCCAGCCTGGGCAACAGAGCAAGACTCTGTCTCAAAAAAACAAAAAACAAACAAAAAAACCCCAAACAAATCAATACATTCTTATTAAAACAGCTAAAACACTTTTCCTTATAGTTTGTAGCTGACCTTTTGATAAGAAGTATGTATACAGTACTGTGAAAACTCAGAGAAACTGTTTTGGAAAGGGGAAGAGAAAGAGAGGAAGTCAGAGTTTCTCAAAGAAGGTCTTGATGGAGTAGAGCTGAATTTTGAAAGGTAGGATTTATACTGAGTCGGGTAGGCATTCAGGCAACAAGAGCAGGGAGATGGAAAAATAGAACCCTGGTCAAAGGGACAGCACAAAAGATCAAAACTGGGCAGGGGCCACAACAAGATGGAACTTTCATGGTAAAAGAATTTGAACAGTAATTTCTTACGTATTGGAGTCCTCACAATTCTGACAATCCTGCTGTCACCAGGAGTTACATGAAGATCTGGGAAAGTCACCATATGCTGGAGATAGTTTTGCAGGGCTTAGCCAAAACTAAAAAAATCTAGCAAGAAGTCAGAGTCCATTTCAGTTTTGGCATCCAGTTAGAGGCTAAAACTCATGAATTAAAGTGTGGAATTTAATATCGTCATTATCAGTTAGGTTTAAGACCCTTTTTACAAATAGGAGATGTTGAAAGTGAGTTTGAATAAACACATATTTCCAAGTTGGATAAGGTCATGCAACTTCAGGGTCTAATTTAATTGATAAGTGATCCACCCTGGATTTGGGCGTTAGTAAGAGAGAATTCCACCCTCCTGTCATGATTTACTTACTTGGCTCGCATGAGAGCTTTCAAGTCTTTGTTGATTGCAACATGCAATTCAATTTGGCTATGATTGCTGTCTTCATTTTGTGAAAAATGGTAGAAAAGAAATCTGTAGAAAGGTTTAAGCATCTATTCTGACATTTGAGAGGGTTTCAGTATTCTGCGTTTACTTTTAAGTTTTGTATTGGCAGGGCACGGTGACTCACGCCTGTAATCCCAGCACTTTGGAAGGCTGAGGCAGGAGGATCACTTGAGCCCCAGGAGTTTGAGATCAGCCTAGATAACATGGTGAAACCCCACCTCTAAAAAAATTTAAAAATTAGCTAGGCATAGCGGTATGCGCCTGTAGTCCCAGCTACCCAGGAGGCTGAGGTGGGAGGATCACTTGAGCCCAGGTGGTGGAGGTTGCAGTAAGCTGAGACTGCACCACTGCACTCTGACCTGGATGACAGGGCAAGACCCTGTTTCAAAAAAAAAAAAAAAAGTTTTACATTGAGGTTGCGAGTCTAGCCAGTGGATCTCCTTTGAAATAATCCAAGTATAAATTCCTTTTATGCTGACAGGTTCATATAATGAATTGAATAGGTTAATGTCCCATACTGGGGAGTATAGTAATATAATTCATCTGCTTAGAGCCTGAGTGACCCTGAGTTTTAAGCATCATTTCCTTTTGGAAATTGAAAGGTTTTATCGTTCATTGATAGTTTCCAATATCTGCAGGGTCTTTCCCATTTACCATCCTGTCTTCCATCCTAACCAGGAACATAATCAGCTCTACATTATTTGAAATTAACTGCTGCCAAAGTACAACAGATGGGACTAGTGAACTGATATAAGGAAAGCATTTCCTATGGTACTTGTGTCACCATTTGTTTGACTACCAGTTATTTAAAGATAGCGTTTGTGTGTGAAAAATTATCAGTGCTAGTTATGACTGCTTTTCTTTTTTTTGTCTTTTGAAACTCAGAAGTTCTAAGCATTTCTTCTGTATAAACAATGTAACTTGTCATTAGTCTGTTGTTTTTTAAACAGAGAAAAAATAACATCCATGTTTCTATTATCACAAACACTAATTTCAAAATTGAACAAGTGTGTTTTACAGACTCCTAATTAGAGGGCAAATGCAATTTTGATACTGCTTTTTATTTTGTTTTTAATGATTTTTATTTAATATACTGATTTAATTTAATGATTTTTTTATTTAATATAATTTAGTATAAATAAAAAAATATTTTTATTTAATATAAATAAAAACTAATATTCCATTTTGGGATGTTATAATTTAATTAAATACTTCCTCCCCGCCCCCCCGAGATGGAGTCTTGCTCTGTCGCCCAGGCTGGAGTATAGTGGCGTGATCTTGGCTCACTGCAACCTCTGCCTCCCGGGTTCAAGCAGTTCTCCTGCCTCAGCTTTCCAAGTAGCTGGGATTACAGGCATGCACCACCGCACCCGACTAATTTTTGTATTCTTAGTAGAGACGGGGTTTCACCATGTTGGCCAGGCTGGTCTTGAACTCCTGACCTCAAGGGATCCACCCGCCTCAGCCTCCCAAAGTGCTGGGATTACAGGCGTGAACCACTGTGCCCGGCCCAACCCTTCCCTTTTATACATTGAAATTGCTTCTGCCTTTCCCATTATAATAAACAATACTGCAATGAATATCTCTGTGTATTTCTTACTTCGAGAGTATTGCTTTAGGGCAAATTCCTAGAAATATAATTTCTATTTCTTTCAGAAGTATGCTCAAATATATAAGAGAAGATGATTTTAGCTTCTTACTTGACCCTTTTCCAGAATTGTCTCTCTGCTATTCTGTACAACAAAGTAGATGGAAATCGATGTTTATCCTTACGGGATTATAGTAGTTTATGCTAATGATTAGTCTAGTTAATGTCCTTATACATATATATAATATTCTATACCACTTCAAAAGCATCTATATGCCTATCCCCACTCCTACACTTACTTGAAATGCAGGTTGGCATTTCACATTTCACATCCAGGCTGGCTGGTATGTGTTGTCCAGTATTTTCCCAGAAAAAAATGGAAATGGTAAATTGGCTAAAATGATCTGATCGATCCTCTGTTTTGTTTTATTTTTTAAGAGACAGGGTCTACTCTCACTCAGGTTGGAATGCAGTGTTGTGATCATAGCTCACTGCAGCTTTGAACTCCTAGGCTCAAGCAATCCTCCTGCCTCAGCCTTTTAGGTAGCTGGGACTATAGGTGCATGCCACCACACCCAGCTAATTATTTTTTATTTTGTAGAGACTGTCATGCCATGTTGCTCAGGTTGGTCTCAAACTCCTGGCCTCAAGTGATCCTCCCACCTGAACCTCCCAAAGTGTTGGGATTAGAGGCGTGAGCCATCACACCTGGCCTGACCACTCTGTTCTATCAAATGTTGTAGTCTTGTTCAAAGCCAGATTTGGCCAACAAAGAATATTTTACCCACATTCAATTAGACTTTCCAGAATGACTGTTGTCTTAGTTTAAAAACACTTATATTGGCCAGGTGCAGTGGCTCATGCCTGCAATCCCATCACTTTGGGAGCCTGAGGCGGGAGGATTGCTTGAGCCCAGGAGTTTGAGACTAGTCTGGGCAACATAGCGAGACCCTGTCTATACAAAAAAATTAGCCGAGTGTGGTGGTGCAGTCCTGTGGTTCCAGCTACTCAAGAGGCTCAGCCTGCAGTGAGCCATGATAGTTCTACTGCACTCCAGCAGCCTGGGTGACAGAGCAAGGCTGCTGGAGTCAGCCTGTCTCAAAAGAAAAAAAACAAAACAAAACCTGCAACAAAACACATATGTTATGTGTGATTAAAAAAAATACATTAAGGTTGTAAGTTACTTTGGCAGTCACTCCCTTAATTAGGGTAACGTTAGCATTATCACTAAAGTACAGTTAGTAACCCTTCTGATTAAGGACGACAGGGATATTCCCTTTTCTTTACATAGCTTTCTACTTTTTTAAAGAAAAAAATACTAAATTTGTAATGACATTTTAGTCAAGAGCAGTGGTTTTATCTGAGGATCTGACACAAATCATTTAATATTCATAAGTACCAGAATAGATGTGCCATAGCTGACTTACAAAAACCCAAAGGTATGATGTCTTTATAAAATGATTTTAG
Organism: Piliocolobus tephrosceles; assembly: GCF_002776525.5. Lineage (NCBI taxonomy): Eukaryota > Metazoa > Chordata > Mammalia > Primates > Cercopithecidae > Piliocolobus > Piliocolobus tephrosceles. The sequence goes on along the minus strand of NC_045443.1, from coordinate 109,962,255 downwards.
GCCATGACCTTCAAACTTTGGAATTCTAAAAAAGCAGCAGCATAGCAAACAGTTCTGAGGTGTCATAAGGGGCCACTGAAATGGATAACGCTGAGTAGCCTAATGGATTCCTGAAAGCATAGTGTGTTTTAGATACTGCCAGATCAATAAACACAACAGTCATTTAAGTGTGTATGTTATATAATATTTGGTTAATTATATTATAACTCAAATTCTTTCAGTGTGCTTGCCTTTTAAATGGAATGCTAAATATAACTGGAGTACTTGTAAAAATAGAATGGTCAGAAAAATGCAGAGTATATTATGTCATTTTTCTAAGCTATATTAAGTTAATATTTGGAGGTAGAGATTCTGTCATACACATCATTTTATGTACCATGAATTGTCATATTTCAGAAGTACTCATGTTTAATAATAAAAATAAAAAGCCCTGTTTTATGTTACTGAGTTGTTCATCATTTGAGTTCAATAAAAGACTGTATTGAATTTTTTTAGTAGTTGCTTCATAAGTAGATGATCGGTATACCACAAATAAAAATGTATGTTGAGTACATAGGTAGGTATTTTATATAAAAGAGTTGTTTTGGGTGGAAGAAATAACAATACTGAAAAGCTTTTTTAAAGTGCCAAAAACTTTATTATTTGTTTAGATGTTTATGACTGGGCAGATGATCAAATTTAAAATTTTGCAATTTTCCACATCATTGAAAAATATTTCAGTAATCTTTATTGATTGTAATAGTGGAGGCTGGTTACTGATTTTTGGGGGGAATAGCACTAAAAAAAATGAAAATAGGCAATACGACTTTCTTGAGTTTGATAACAGCTTCAAGGCAGGTGGTTGCCCTTGAAATGTGATCATTTTTAAAGGAACTTGAGTTATTTTATCTGCTGCCATCTGAAAAATAATCAGAAAGGTAATAATGTGTTTGGTGAATCTAAATAAAATGGTAGGGAAATACAGTTTTATATTACTTGATGGTGAAGGACATTTAATCAATCATTATTTGTTTGATGTGGTTGTACTGAAAACTAAGTAAGTGGCTGAGCTCAGTGGCTCACGCCTATACTCTTAGCACTTTGGGAGGCTGAGGCAGGCAGATCGCTTGAGCTCTGGAGCTCAAGACTAGCCTGGGCAACGTAGGGAGACCCCCATCTCTACAAAAAATACAAAAATTAGCTGCATAGTGGCACGTGCCTCTAGTCCCAGCTACTTAGGAGGCGGAGGTGGGACAATTGACCACCTGAGCCTGGGAAGGTTGAGGCTCCAGTGAGCTAAGATTGCACCACTGCACTCCAGCCTGGGTGAGTGAGACCCCGTCAAAAAAAAAAAAAAAAGAGCACCTCAGTAAAAAAAAATCTCTAATTTTAATTTTTAATAATATTATTTTCAATATATCTTTACCCAATGATATCTAGTTGAATACAACTATAGTCTGGTTGGAATTTTTTTTCCTTTTATTTAATCTTTAAAATTATCATACAGTCAAACTGGCCTTTTTTGGGAGGTGTGTAGTTCTATGAATTTTAACACATGTTGTTAATTCATGTAACCACTACCACAACTGGGAACAATTCCTTCAACCTCCCCAAAAAAACTCCCTCATACTATTCCTGTGTAGTCAGACCCTACCCTTACCCCTAAACCCTGGTAACCATTGATCTATTCTCCTTTACCAGAGTTTTCTTTTTTCCAGAATGTCATAGAAATGAAATCATACAGAACATAACCCTTGGAAGTTGGCTTCTTTCTCTCAACAAAATGCCATTAGATTAATTGAAGTAGTTATATTTATCAATAGTTTCTTTCTTTGCTAAGTTGTTGGTTGAAATTTTACGGCATCCTGATATTACATCAGATCTGATAAGCTGGCACTGAATTTTTTAAAAACTATGAACATTTTTCATATTAGTTAACTGAGATACTTATAGTTAATTTTTTAAATTGGAATTTGTTGTTTTGTTTGTTTTCACAGTATTTTCAGTTTTATTATAAAAGTACACACCCAATAAAGATTAAGTCATTTCTTAACTCTGCCTGCATTCAACACTTGCTCTTTTTATTTATTTTATTTTATTTATTTTGAGAGACAACGTCTCGCTACTAGGCTGGTCTTGAACTCCTGGCCTCAAGTGATCCTCCCACCTCGTCCTCCCTAAGTGCTGGGATAACAGGCGTGAGCCACCGTGCCCGGCCAATACTTGCTCTTGAGCAGCTTTCTTTGCTTTTACCATCTTGACAAATTCCTTGCATCTTTTCATGCATCCTTTCTTTGTCCTGCTAGCTACTGCTTGTGCTATTTTCTCTCATCTTTCAGGTGTGTTGACTGGGTATGTTTTCAACACTTGTTCAAAAAGCTTCTGTTCATTGTCCAAGGGGTGAAGTGGGTGCATGAACCTTAAAATCATTCTGAAGGTGTTTCATTGTCTGCTTGAGGCAATGTTCTTTTTAAAGTTTATCAAAAACCTTTTTTGTTTGTCATCTTTTTGATGAGGGTCCAATTTTTGGAGGCTCTTTGCTTTGCCAGTAACACCTTTGGTGGTTGTCCTGACATCAGTAGAAGAATGTATGTTGATGTAATTAGCAATAACTTCCCAACTTCCCATCTTGAATTCAGTCCAGCAGGGAAGAGATTCATAGCCTTAACTTGTAGCTGCAGATTGTCTTCTTACCAGTTGTTGTTGTCACTTCCACCTCTGCCAGTTTATTTCACTGCATTCTTAGATGCTTATCACATATGAGCCCCAGCTTCCTGTTTCTCTTTTGTAATTTGTTCATTCATTTCTTCTGTTTTTCCAGAGCAGCCATTCCTACTTCTTTTGTAGATGATGTATTTCATTCAAGTACTGTAAGCTTTTTAGTTCAAGCTGATTACAAAGTTTTTCTACTTCTTCCATCATTTCTTTTTTTTCTTTTTTGAGACAGGGTCTCCCCCTGTCACCCAGGCTGGAGTGCACTGGTGCCATCATAACTCACTGCAGCCTTGAACTCCTGGCCTCAGGCAGTCCTTCCACCTTGGCCTCCCAAAGTTCTAGGATTACAGGCATGAGCCATCATCTGGCCTTCTTCCATCATTTTAACCTACCCTGCCTCATTGTTGGAAAAGTGATTCCAGATCTTAGATGAGTTTCCAAGTTTTTGCCTTTCTTTCTTTTTCCTTTTCTTTTCTTTTCTTTTTTTTTTTAGCAGATGAGGTCTTACTATGTTGCTCAGGCTGGAGTGCAGTGGCTGTTCACAGGCATGATCATAGCCACTACAGCCTCAAACTCCTTGGCTCAAGCAGTCCTTCTTGCCTCAGCCTCCCAAGTAGCTGGGAGTGTAGGTATATGTCACCCACCTAGCTTGCCATTCCTTTGTAATGTTTTTTTTTTTCTTCTTTTTTGGATGTCTTTTTCTTTCTTTGCCAATAATACTTGTTGTCTAATTATCAGTTCTTTCTCCTTTGCTAATTGAGCAGCTTCTAATTCAGCTTATCTTTGTTTTTCTTTAGCTTCTTGCTCCTTTTGTTTTGCTTTTGTGTTGTTTTTAAATTGTGAACTTTTTTTTCATTTCAATTCAGTGATTTGCATATGTAGCTAAGCAAGGCAATTACAGTGTTTGCATTGCTTTGGAAATTCTTGTTATTTTGTTGGGCTAAAATATTAATAACAAGTTTCTAAAGGCAAAATTTGAGATAGAAGAAAGTATTTTTCCAGTTTGTAAGGGAAATAAATTGCGCTATGACCTTTCTTAATGTCAGTGCCAAAGACCTGGCAGAATTTTCTTTGCTTTTGTTCCAGGCCTCTTCCCACCCTGACTTTCTGGTCTACGGTGAACCAGGCACCTCTTTTGTCTGATAATCTGTTTCAGTGTGCTTGCTCCTAGAGTGCCCTCCTTTGTTGATTACAGTAGTCTGTTCATTTTATCTAGTCAAATTTATGTGCATAAACTCTTTGCATTGTAAATTTAGTTTGATTCTTGAGATTTAGTTTGATCTTGAGAGCTGGTTCCTTTCTTAGTTGACAGAAAATATAATGGTTTTATTATCCCCAGCTGCTGAAAATGGAGGCCTCCTGAGAGTTGTATGTTTTGGCAAGAAAGCAATCTATTATGAATTGGATAAAACTATACCATGTCACAAATTAAAATAATGGGTTAACACTATTAAGAATGGGGTATGAGGCCAGGCATGGTGGCTCAGGCCTGTAATCCCAGCACTTTGGGAGACCAAGGTGGGCGGATCACCTGAGGTCAGGAGTTCGAGACCAGCCTGGCTAACATGGTGAAATCTCTTCTCTACTAAAAATACAAAAATTAGCTGGGCATGGTGGCACACCCTTGTAATCCCAGCTACTAGGGAGGCTGAGGCAGAATTGCTTGAACCTGAGAGGTAAAGGTTGCAGTAAGCTGAGATCGGCCACTGCACTCCTGCCTGGACGACAGAGCAAGACTCCATCTCAAAAAAAAAGAATGGGGTATGCTTCAAAACCAAAGAACCATGAATAATCCATCATTTATTAAATATATATATATATTAGGTTTTGAAGAACAGAGATAAAACTTGGTTCCATTTTTACTAGTACTCTACCTGGTAATAGGAGTTAGAAACTTTAACTTTTTTTTTTTTTTTTTTTTGAGACAGAGTCTCACTCTGTCACCCAGGCTGGAGTACAGTGGCACAATCTTGGCGTACTGCAACCTCCACCTCCCGGGTTCAAGCGATTCTTCTGCCTCAGGCTCCTGAGGAGCTGGGACTACAGGCATGCACCACCACGCCTGGTTAATGTTTTTTGTGTTTTTAGTAGAGACGGGCTTTCACCATGTGGGCCAGACTAGCCTCGAACTCCTGACCTTGTGATCTGCCTGTCTTATCCTCCCAAAGTGCTGGGATTACAGGCTTGAGCCACTGCGCCCGGCCTAGAAACTTAACATTTATAACTCAAGATCATTTACTAAAGATTTACGCTTCAATTTTCTTTCTTTATTTTGTAGTATTATTTTTTGAGACAGGGTCTCACTCTGTCACCCAGGCTGTAGTGCAGTGGCACCATCATGACTCACTGCAGCCTCTACTTCCTGGGTTTTAGCAATCCTCCCACCTCCGTCTCCCAAGTAGCCTCAACGACAGGTGCATACCACCAAGTCTGGCTGTTTTTTGTGTTTTTGGTAGAGACAGGCACCATGTTGCCCAGGCTGCTTTCCAACTGCTGGGCTCAAGCTATCTACCCACCTCAGCCTCCCAAAGTGTTGGGATTACAGGCGTGAGCCACCACGCCTGGCTTTATGCTTCACTTTTCTAAAATAAATTATGGAGTTAATTTCTGACTTTCAAACTTAACTATATTCTTTTATGATTTGGGCTCTTTCAATTAGGTCTAATCCCAGTTTTCATAGGAGCATTAACAGAAAAGCCAAAGGGGGAACAACTCCATCAGCAAATAAATGGCTTTACAGTACATGTTTTCCATTTGATTGTAATTAAAATAATTTTTGGCGTGGACTATTTTGGGATATCGTTAAGCATATTTTCTTCCTTAGATGACTTTGGTGAAAGTAGTATTTACTCACTTCTCCATTGTCTTTTTCCTTAGATTTTAACCTTTGAGACCAAGAACCCGTCGGAATTAGCAGAACGTTTGCGCTCTGTTTGTGGGAATCAGAGCAATGCCTATGCCCGGCTGCTGGAATACCGCCTGAATGCCTTGCGAGGACTGTGGAATGCCCAGCGCCAGCTGGCCTTAGAAGAACAGCATGAAAGGGAAAGTTCAGGTGATGAGGAAACTTTGGCCCTGCTCAAACGCCAGGGCTTGTTGCAGCAACCTGAGCAAGCGCCCTTCACATCAAGGATGGGGCTCCTGCTGGTCTTCCCCCTTATTCAGTCCCAGAGTAGAACAGACCCCTCTCTCTGTAACATAACTGCTGAGGTGCTATTGAACTGCCTTCGTGACTGCCAGCCTTTGAGCTTGACCAAGGAGCCTGCTGACTGTCTCAATGGAATTGAAACTTTGCTGTGCTCTTGGCTAGAGGAGACTTCTGACACAGGCCGACACATCCCACATAAGCAAAAAGAAAATGCTGCTGCTGCCCTGGTGGCTTTGGCTTGTGCCAGGTAAGGAAAATCGAATGTATCATTTGGTGACCCTGTGACTACTGCTACCTGGTTTGGGTGAATGAAGAAGAGGCCAAGTATATTTGACAGAAGTCTTAACATTCAGAAGTCCTTCTTTGTTTTCAGTATTGAATTTCACCGCCTTGACAGTGCATGAGATGCTTTTGCCAAACTTGGCACCAGGTGCCTGAGCTGGAACCCAAGTTCACGTTTTCCATTTCTGGTATACCATGATAACAACTTAAACAGCAGAAAATGGAGAATCAACCCTTGACATATCTAATCGTCCCTTAGATGGTTAGTGTTTTACATCAAGTAGTTAGCAGAGGATGTTATGTCTGCTTCTCCTAGGAGGATGGTCAAAAATTTATAGAGGTATTAATTTTTCATGCTTGTCTATAAGAAGTACATCAGCAAGTTAGTGAGCTATTATTCACCTGGACTCAGTCACAAAATTGGTCACAAATTATATTTTTGGACCTAATACTTGTTTTGATCAATTTAATTGGAAGATTTCTCAGTATATATCCAGATTTAATAGTAGTACATATGGCCGGACGTGGTGGCTCATGCTTGTAATCCTAGCACTTTGGGAGGCCGAGGTGAGCAGATCACTTGAGGTCAGGAGTTCTAGACTGCCCTGGCCAACATGGTGAAACCCTGTCTCTACTAAAAATACAAAAATTAGCCAGGTGCTGTGGTGGGCGCCTGTAATTCCAGCTACCTGGAGGCTGAGGCAGGAGAATCGTTTAAACCCAGGAAGTGGAGGTTGCAGTGAGCCAAGTTGGCACCACTGCACCCTAACCTGGGGGACAGACCAAGACTCTGTCTTTTTAAAAAAAAAAAAAAAAGTAGTATGCTTTTCTTCATGTGCAAGTCATCAGCCCACTGTCAATAGGAAATATGCTTAGAGTTGCTTTTCTTTTTGCTTTTCTCTTTTCTTTTTCTTTTTCTTTTCTTTTTCTTTTTCTTTTTCTTTTCTGTTCTTTTCTTTTCTCTTTTTTTTTGAGACAGTCTCACTCTGTCACCCAGGCTGGAGTGCAGTGGCATGATCTTGGCTCACTGCAACTTCCACCTCCCTGATTCAAGTGATTCTTCTGCCTCAGTCTCCCGAGTAGCTGGGATTACAGGTGCCCAACTAAATTTTTTGTATTTTTAGTAGAGATGGGGTTTTATCATGTTGGCCAGACTGGTCTCAAATTCCTGACCTGAGGTGATCCGCCCACCTCAGCCTCTGAAAGTACTGGGATACAGGCATGAGCCACTGTGCCTGGCCTATTCTCTTTTTTTATTTTTTTGAGATGGAGAGTTGCTCTCAAAGACCAGGCTGAAGTACAGTGACATGATCTGAGCTCACTGTAACTTCTGCCTCCCTGGCTCAAGTGATCCTCCCACCTCAACCTCCCGAGTAGCTGGGAGTAGCTGGGACTGCAGGCACCTGCCACCATGGCTGGCTAATTTTGTGTATCTTTGGTAGAGACAGGATTTCCCTTTGTTGCCCAGGCTGCTGTCAAACTCCTGAGCTCAAGCAGTCTTCTGGCCTCAGCGGGATTACAGGCATGAGCCACCCCGCCAGGCCTGGAGTTGCTTTTCTAGGAATTTTATACATTCTTCTACCCAGTGACCCATATGATCACTGGCATCTGTTTGTGAGAAAGAAGTTTCACTACCTTTGTTTTCCTCTAGACTAATTGCCTAGAGAACAGTTAGGACCACAGCCTGACAGATTAGTGTCACTATTCTGTCTGTCTTCCATAGAATTTTTTCCTTGGTTGGGATCTTCTTTCTTTTAGCCAAACATTTGTGGGAGAATTCTTCTTGAATAATTATGAAGTTCTTAGTTATAAGTGTTCTTCCCCTGTTTTTCTCTTTATAGTTTCAAAGTAGACCTTCAAATGATTGGGTTTTTTTTAAGGCAAAATGGCATCAGTATTTATTGTAAGTTTCTTTGCTCTGAGCAAGCTGTCATAGCCTAGTTTTAGATCCCCTGAAACTGTGGTTTGTGAATCCTGACATGTGCTTAATTCTAAGTCATTGTGTGGTACTGAAATAAGTTTCCTTGTAAAGGTTTTATATTGGATTGATTTATTTTCTGCATATGCAGAGACAATTTCAAGTCCTAGATCTGTTATCAATGTGAAAATTCCATTTGAGAAAATTTGCTTTTAGACAGTACTACCTTTAGACAGATTTAGGATGTTAGGAATAATGATCAACTCTTTAGTTTCAAACAGTTTAAGTTATTAATCGTTGGTTCATAAAACTCACATTTTTATTATGTACCCAAATTCAGTCTATACCAAAGATAGTTATTGAAATTACTTCCTGTACTTGAGAGTCTAAATTTCATTCAGCAGAAATGTTGAAATGGACGTTTTTATTTATTTATTTTTCTTGGGGTTTTTTTTTTTTTTTTTTTTTTACATGGTTCCTACATTTTATTGCTAATATATTGTTCTGGACTTCAGAAGTCATGTGCTTTTCAGTGTTAGATCATCTTACTAAAGTTATTAGTGGCATATTATTGAATTTTTTGGTTGATGCTCTCAAAGACAGAGTAACCATTCCCCAAAATTATTATGAAGATGTTTATTCATTCAACCAACTAACATTTATTGAACATTTCTGATGTACTGGAATCTTGTGCAGTCTTAGGGATATAGTGATTCTAGGTTTCTTACCTCACAGAGCTTACGGTTGAATGGATTCAGGGTGAGTCATTCTGCAAAACCTTATTGCTTACTTACTGCATGGAAGGCATTCTCTTGGTGGTAGGGATACAGTGGAGAGCAGTTAGACCGTGCCTAAAATTGCAGTTTACATAAGAGTGAGGGAGGCAGACAGTGAGCAACAAATATAGGTAAAAGATCATTGTAGAGAGGAATATTCACTATATGAAAAGACAGAGAGATATTTTGATAGAGAATGACTGTGGAGGTAGGGAGCAGCATTAGCTGGAGATGCCAGGGAAGGCCTTACTGAAGAGGTGACACTTGGCACTGAATGATGAGAAACAGCCAGCAGCAGAGAGTTCCACATAAATGGAGTGGCGAGTGACAAAACTGACATTCTTCTTGTGCCTGGGGTAGCTGAGGGGACAGCACAGTGGGCAGGGTTTCTGGAACGTGATGGTAGAAGGAGAGGGGCAGGAGATGAGGTTGGCAGGACCCAGATCACATAGGGGCTTGTGATCCATGGAAGGACTTTACATTTTACTCTTAAAATCTGATCGAAGGCTGGGTATGGTGGCTCACGTCTATAATTTCAGCACTTTGGGAGGCTGAAGCAAGAGGATCTCTTGAGGCCAGGAGTTTGAGACCAGTCTAGGCAATGTAATGAGACCCTGTCCCTTTTTTTTTTTTAAAGACATGGTCTCATTCTGTTGCCCAAGCTGGAGTGCAGTGGTGTGATCATAGCTCACTGCAACCTTGAACTCCTGGGTTCAAGCAATCCTCCTGCCTCAGCCTCCCAAAGTTCTGGGATTGCAGGTGTGAGCCACTGCACCCAGCCAGACCCTGTCTCTTTTTTTTTTTTTGAGACGGAGTCTCGCTCTGTCCCCCTGGCTGGAGTGCAGTGGCGTGATCTTGGCTCACTGCAAGCTCCGCCTCCCGGGTTCAGGCCATTCTCCTGCCTCAACCTCCCGAGTAGCTGGGACTACAGGTGCCTGCCACCGTGCCCAGCTAATTTTTTGTATTTTTAGTAGAGACGGGGTTTCACCGTGGTCTCGATCTCCTGACCTTGTGATCCGCCCGCCTCGGCCTCCCAAAGTGCTGGGATTACAGGCGTGAGCCACCGCGCCCGGCCCCTGTCTCTTTTGAAAAAACAAATCTGATTGCATCTGGCAGGTAGTAATTCCTTGGAGTTGGTTAATAGTTCTAAACTTTCCAAATGTTAAAGGTTTTGCTTTTTTATTTTAAACCTCACTGTTCCCCAGGGAAGTGTCCCTGTCGGGCAGATGAAGAAGCAAAAATCCATAGGAGTTAGGTGACGGGACTGAGATTGTGCAGCTGGTGAGTGGCAGAGCCAGGTTTTAGAACCCATGTGTCCCGATTCCAACTTGTTTTTCTACTCTATCTGCTGCCTCCTTGCCTTCAATTAATGCTATTCTTTGGTTTTTCTTCTCTGAAACTAGAGATAGCAAGAGGGGCAATTAAGAGGAGGACTCTAGGCCTACTTGGTTCTGCATTAGGTATTCCATTTCTACTGGTGTTTAGGCATGTGATACCCAGCAATTAAAGCCTTGGCTAAGAGATTAAGGCAGCAAGTTGAAGTCAGCCCATCTGATACAGGCGATCATTTAGTTCAGGAAGTGTTCTTGTGGTGATCTGTACTTGGATTGTGGCCAGGTAAGTCTTATGCATCTTAAAAGCACCTTCTTTTAGATCTTGCTGACCGTATGACAGACTTCCTAGAGCCTTGAGTCTTGGAAACCACAAGGAATTCTGGTAATGGTGAGCCCTATTGCAGGTATTACAACTATATGCAGTCAGAGGGATGCAGAAGGAGCATCTCAGCACAAAGCATTATTTATTTGAATATATTCCTTCTGGTCATATTTAATGTGATGGAGTTTAGTGAGCTGTTTTTCGAAATGAATGAACTTAGCAAAGATTTGAAAATCAACTCTGGAAATACTGTTAGACTCTATGATCCTCCAGAGGGTGACTTGGTGATACAGTAACCAAGCATAATAGCCACAAGTTCTTTGTGCTCCAACCTTATGGTTTTGAACTTTTATGTTAGGGGAAAATTGTTTACTTTTCCAAATGCAAGGAGAACTCCTTCATAATTGGCATAGTGTTGTTTTCATTGTATCTTTGTGTATGAACCAATGGTGATAGTTAATAATCAAGTATATTTTGTATAGCACATCATCTGACCAGCAGAAGCAGAGATACACATTTTTGGAACTTTTCCATGTGGTTAAGTAAATTAGCATTAATGACCTAAATTATTTGACTTTAAATTTTGATGATTTACTGTTCTTTATTTTTAGGGGATCATTGAAAACTTTCGTCCATACAGTCCATCTATTACAGAAACAGACGGATCTAGGGTCCCTGCCTGTAGCTGACGTGTTATATAGGTAAGCTGTCATTTTGTATCCTTATCCTCCTTCCAAACTAGGCAGATTTGTGCCAAATGCTTCCTTTATTAAGTAGATTGCTACACTTTTATCAATTAGTGATTGATTTTTAAATAAGTATAGACTCATGTTTACCTTCTTAAGTAAGAATTTTATTTTTTATCTTTCCTTTTTGGAAAGTTTTTAGAGCATGTTATTTTTCATCATTTTTCAATTCTATGTCTTTAAAAATGCCATAGCTGGTGGGACACAATAACTCATGAGTGTGGTGGTGCGTGCCTGTAGTCCTAGCTATTAGGGAGGCTGAAGCAGGAGGATTGCTTGAGGCTAGGAGGCAGAGGTTACAGTGAGCCGAGATCACACCACTGCACTCCAGCCTGGGTGACAGGGCGAGACTCTGTTTCAAAAAATAAAAATGCAATAGCTTATAATGAATTCTGATGTAAATTTTGAAATGATAATATATTAAGGTATAAAGAAGAAAGTGAAAATCATTCATAATCTCATTACCCAAAGATAACTACTCCTAACGTTTTGGTACATATGCTTCCTAATTCATAATCCACTCTGTCTCTCTTGCATACACAAAAATACACGTAAAATAGTACACTTTACACACAGGTATAATTTTATTGTAACATTTTTATAAACACAGCTCCGTAATTTTTTAATTTAAAAATATTGTAGCTGGGTGTGATGGCTCATGCCTGTAATCCCAGCACTTTGGGAGGTCGAGGCGGGAAGATCACTTAAGGTCAGGAGTTCAAGACCAGCCTGCCAACATGGCAAAACCCCATCTCTACTAAAAATACAAAAAAATTAGCCAGGCGTGGTGGCGGGCGCCTATAATCCCAGCTACTCGGGAGGCTGAGGCAGGAGAATGGCATGAACTTGGGAGGCGGAGCTTGCAGTGAGCCAAAATCACACCACTGCACTCCAGCCTGGGTGACAAAGCAAGACTCCGTCTCAAAAAAAAAAAAAAAAAAAAAAAA
>NC_045443.1:109930409-109949688 GCF_002776525.5 Piliocolobus tephrosceles | reverse complement strand
CAAAGCAAGACTCCGTCTCAAAAAAAAAAAAAAAAAAAAAAAAATTAGCCAGGCATGGTGGTGGGTGCCTGTGGTCCCATCTATGCGGGAGGCTGAGGCAGGAGAATCGCTTGAACCCAGGAGGCAGAGGTTGCAGTGAGCTGAGATCGCACCACTGCACTCCAGCCTGGGTGACAGAGCGAGACTCTGTCTAAAAAAAATAAAAATAAAAAATAAAAATACTGTGAATATCTTTTTTGAATAATATTTCTATAAAATATTATACATCTTAGTTTTAAGATTTTGGTTTCTATTCTTTCGGGTAGCAGGTATACTTCTTGCTGAAATAGATTGTCTCAGTGTCTTTGTGATTTTCTTTCTGTCCCATATAGGCTGTTGCTTTTGGAAGGAGGGCCTGGATCTCCCTCCTGTTTGCTTGGGGGCAAACACATAGTATCATGGGGTTATGAAGACATGTTGCCTGCGCCAGATAGCAACACTGGCTCCAGTTCTGAAAATAAAGGTAATGTAAAAGTTTTTGTCCTGTGATTAACAGTAAGATGTAAATAAAGTGGTTTTACATCACTGTAGCAAATGATTTGGATATAACTTTGTGTGTTCCTTTTAGTTAAGAGCTCAAGGTTTCTATTCAGTGTGTTCATTGTCTGCTTTATCAGTAAAAGTATAAAAGCTGATACTGGTGAGGTAAGAAAATGGATAGGTTTTATTATCACAAGGAAAAGGTATCATCTGTACACTCTTGCCAAGGAGCCATGAATTACTTAAATTGGCTACTGGATATTGGAGTTTGGGTATGATAGCCTTAAGTTGAATTTTCTTGTCTGCTAATAGAATATCAGGTCTTACTGCTTGATAATATTTCCTTTAGTAATTTTTCTGTGTGTTAATGAGCTCTCCAGTTCTAAAAGCAAAAAATGAAGAGGTTCAAGGGAGCATGCATTGTTAACATCTTCTTTAAACAAGTAGGCTAGGTTAAAATGTTTTTACAGAGCTTTACAGTATTACATGTCAGTTTCTTACATTATCTCAACAAATGGCAGAAGCTCTCTTAACTGGCTTGCCAGATGGGTTAGACCTCTCCATTCACTCAATAAACTGTCTAGGCTGCTGCCCTGCCGTGGTCCACTGAACCCACAGGGCTGGTCAGCTCTGCTCCCACCAGCGGAGTTGCAGGCTTGCTCCCAAACCAGTTTGTTAATTGTAACTGGTACTTACTATTGTGATAATATCATTAAATCTTAACATAACTGATGAAATAGGAATAAAAAAAAACAAAAAAAACAGGAAATAGTTGCCATTAAGAAGTTGAATGTTTCAGAACGACTTCACGAAGTGAGTCTCTAAGAAACTGGCGTTCATCAGGTGTGGGATTGAGAGTCTGTTCCTCCCTCCCTTTCATTTCCCACCCTCCATGGGGCAGCCTTCCTGGGCAACCCCACCAGCACGGAGGAGAATCTAAGCGGCAAGCCCCCTCACATCTCTCAGCCCAGGGCTTGTGCCTTTCCATGGTCTACCATTTCTTCTAAACAGGCATGCGAGTGTGTGGAGAAGAAGAGGCAAGGCTTTTAGGTATGATTTATTTCCTTCACTGACTCAACCAGAGTCAACAGGAGAGGGAGAATGCCTGCGGTACCCAAGAAGTTCTCAGACATTATAGGCTCCAACTGCTTAACACAGAAAACTTCTTTCCTGATTTTCTCCTTTTAAAAAACTCCATTTGGTATCTTCCTGGGTGTAGTTTCTCACTGAGGAGGATGGTATTAAGCTGGTCTGTTTGCTTTCATTTTCCTGAACCTTTGGTTTTGCGTCTAGGGAGAGAATGGTTTTCTTTTCTCTCTCTCTCTCTTTTTTTTCTTTTCTTGTTTTTCTTTTTTTTTTTTTTTTTTCAAGATGTGGTCTTGCTCTGTTGCCCAAGTTGGAGTGCAGTGGTGCAGTCACAACTGCAGCCTCTGCTTCCCAGGCTCAAGTCATCCTTCCACCTTAGCCTTCTAGGTAGCTGGGACCACAGGCACACACTAACAGGCCTGGATTATTTATTTGTTTGTTTGTTTGTTTGTTTATATAGAGACTAGGATCTCGCTTTGTTGCCCAAGCTGGTCTTTAACTCCTAGGCTCAAGCCATCCTCCCATTACCTCTGCTTCCCAAAGTGCCAGGATTATAGGTGCGAGCCACGGCACCTGGCCTGTTTTTCTTATAATAGGTTTTAGACTAATTTTTGTAATTTTTTTTTTTTTTGAGACGGAGGTTCGCTCTTGTCGCCCAGGCTAGAGTGCAATGGCGCGATCTTGGCTCACTGCAACCCCTGCCTCCCAGGTTCAAGCGATTCTCCTGCCTCAGCCTCTGTGGTAGCTGGGATTACAAGTGCCCACCACCATGCCTGGCTAATTTGTGTGTTTTTAGTAGAGATGGGGTTTCACCATGTTGGCCAGGCTGGTCTTGAACTTCTGACCTCAGGTGATCTGCCCGCCTCAGCCTCCCAAAGTGTTGGGATTACAGACATGAGCCACCGTGCACAGCTGCAATGTAACTTTTAATACTGGAACATTCTACATTCGACTGAAGTTGAGAGAACACTATAATAAGCCCTGTGTACTCATTACTCAGCTTCAACAAGTATCTACTCCTGGCCAGTCTTGTTTTGTTTGTCCTTTTCACTTCTGCCCCTCGACAGAGCCATACCCAGAAGGCCTTGGGCCTTAATCTAAAGATTGGTGAATAAATGTAGTCTATAAGCTTTAAATTAAAATGTTTAAGGTATGAAATTAGTGTTTTAAAAATGATTACCCACTTTAATGAATTTTTTTATTGAGGAACCAATAGGTACAGGTCCCAGTTGTCTCAGATTAGTAGACTGAATTTTTAAGCTAATAGCATTTTTAGTACTAATTTGATGGTGTGACATTGCATTTCCTCCAGCTAAAATGGCATGCTTCAGGTGGAAAGACTCCCCTTAAACATAGTGAGCAGAATGATTATGAAAATAAACACTGAAAGTTTTATCCATAAGCTCTATTTTAAGGCAAATTCTTTGGAATATGAGTTACTAAACCAATTATTATCATATAGAGAGATACTGTTTTAGATTAAGGAAGACAGAGCTAAGGGGAAACATATTGCTGTTTTAAAATAGAAAAGATATTAAACTTTTGTGCTGTGTCCCTCCAGAGACTAAAATTAGGATCTCTGAATGGAAAATCTACAGAAGCAGATTTTAATTTAGTGTATATCATTAGTATATTAACACAATTTCATTTGCCATTTATGGAATACTGGCTTTGCATCAGAGAGCAGTATAGATGTATTTACCTCTGTTATCTCATCTGGCCATCACTGTAACCCTTGAGGTACTTATTATTATCCACATCTTACAGATGAAGCAACTGATGTTCAAAGAGATTCAGGGTCACTTACTGAGCTCATAAGAGCTCATGCTTCTCTTACTATGCAATTACTAATAAAAGTGTTGTACTGTATTCTTAGTCATTTCAAATTAGAATTAGGAATGACTTGACTCAGTACAAGCTTTTCAAAAAAAAAAAAAAGAAAGAAAAACATTTGGTGGGCTAAACCACATTCTCCTGCTGGTAACTATCTGACTTTATTTTGGTCCCTGGTCCACATGCATTTTGGATGTTTGATTTGGGGGTTCAAGCCATCTTCCCTGAAAGTCACACTGAAGCTCTTATTTTAGAATTGAGAGGTAATCTTTCACTTAACCTCCTAATGGCTTTTTCATTAGAAAAAGCATGTTTATAATTTCAATAGAAAAAACATATATATAATTTACCTGTGAAAAAACGATTTCAGATGCTGACTTGGGACGCTGTCTCACGGCAGACGGTCTTTACCTGTATACTACTAACTCAGTTGGAAGAGGAGTAAGCAAATTGGGGTCTGGATTACATGGTACTCTCAGGTCAGTTGCATGGAACTTCCTAAATGATTGGGCTGGAACATTTTCCTCCTTACATAAATCTCTGAAGAAGACACTGGGGGTAAATTCCGACTCCCCATAGACTAGTAACTAAATAAGTCTGAACTGATTAAAATAATTTCAATCTTCTCTTATTGCCACCTTTCCCCATCTTGTTCTGTTAATGCATTTTAGCCTTGTTTTGGCCCAGAAGAGTTTGGTAGCCCTAAGATCATTGTTTCCAGCCAGAAAGTCCTCTGTGATCAGTATTTTTGTAACAATATCAGTGACTTCTCCATGTTGATAAGTGGACATTTTTCTACTTAAGTCTCTTTGAACTTGGGTTTGACATTGGATTGGCAAGTGATTTTCAGTTGGGATATAAGATCTATAAACTGTTGCCAAAAGAAACTACAGTTTGAGAGCCTTGTATACATTTAGATCTTTTCCCCCAACTTTTTCTCCCCTCTAAGTTATTGTGGAAAGTCAATATTTGCTATAGTTTTGCAGTCCTCAAATTGATGTAATACATTCACTTTCCTTCAGATGTTCTACATACTTAATCATTTTTTAAAATTAGGTCAAAAATGTTGTTTGTGTCTGTTGTAGCTTATGTGAGGTTCTGACATAGCCGGGTGATTCAGCCTGTGCTTCGTTTCCTTCCACAGAGGTTTTGTGTACTGCCGGAATGAGGAGTTGGAACCAGGATGGGTGGCTTTTGGCAGTGGCAGTCTTCTCCACCGGCCCGTTTCTTTCGATAATAAACCTCACTCCCTTTTCCAGGTCATTGACCAGAACACCCTTCAGGTAAACAGAAAACTAAGGCATTTTAAAAAAGTAAATATTTTAGAGGCAATAAAGTTAGTTCCTGACATCATCAGAAGTAATAATCATACAGTTGATATATTTTCCTCCCAGAGTGGCATCCTTTTAATTGTTATAGTTTGGGCATTCTGTTTTTTATTTAATGTCTTAGACTTTTCCCATATGAACTGAGTGAGTGTATTCTCTAAGTTTCTACAGCCTACAACAAACTTTTTTTTATAATTAAGAAAAAATTCTAGACAGTCAAAGATGGTATAAATACTAGCTGTTTTTTTTTTTTTTTTTTTTGAACCAGATCTATTTTGGGAAGGCATCATTTCCTTATTCAATTTGTTCTAAACAGCCTCTCTGTGGGAAAGGGAGCTTTGAAATGAGTGTAGAGTAAAATCATTGTGTGCTAGGGATTGAGAGCTTGGCTTTAGTGCTCTCGTAAGCACTCTGCCATGGCACTTACTATCTTACACTGCAGTTACCTGCTTTTCTGTCAAACTTCACTGACCATGCACACCTTTAGGTATGGACCCTGTCCTACTCATCTGTATATCCCTAGAACATAACACACTACCTGACATTTGACTGATAATAACAACAATGATGATAACTACCATTCCTCAGTATCTCCTATGTGCTTGGCCCTGGCCTAGGCAATTTACATACACTTCCTCTTCCTACCTGTGAGGCATTACTATGTAGGTTTATCTTACAGATAAGGCAACTGAGTCTAGGCACCTAGTAAGCATTCAGTAAATGTTTATTGTTGAGTGAAAGAATACAGCTCAGAGAGGTTAAGTAACTTGCCTAAGGCCGTACAGCCAATAGTAGCAGCACCAGAACTTGAACCTTTGCTTCTCTGCCCAGGAGTTTGAACTCTTTACACTGCAACTTTCTGCCTTTCAAATGAAGTTGGATTAAATGATTAGAGTTGGCATCTGTGGAGTGAGTGCTCAGAGAGTAGTCATATCTAGAAATTAAGTGTAATGTTACATTTCTTCTTGTCACTCAACTGCCTGTCCTAGAGAACAGGGACTGAGTCCTGTTCACCACTGTCATCTCCAGAGCACAATAGTAGGTGCTCAATAATTGTTGGATGAATAAAATGAACAAATTAACAAATAGATGCCCAATTAACCTAATTTCTTGTTACAAGTACAGTCATGAGAATGTCTCATACTCATTTGAAATAGAAGTTATAAGACTGGAAGTTAAACAAATGTTAAATCTCAGAACACGGTTTACATTTGAAGTAATTCCGGGTTCCTCAGTGTTGTTGCAGAAACTTTGACACTGTCCAAGAAAGCAGGGCTGTAGGTCACAAACTAGATACGTGCATTGGAATGGAGCACTTTGGGGATAACACAGGCCAATTAGTAGCTGTCAACTTTCTAGTCTTCCTGGCACTGTAGGTTCAAAGTATGGTTACATCCTCTAAATGAGTTTTTACTTTTGAACTAGACAAAACAGGTCTGGTAAAAAGTTCATGTGAAATCACTTGAGGGGTCAGAGATAGCCTTGGGAAAACTAGTGCCCCCTCCCAAAGTAATGGGGAATTGAACACTGTTCTTCTGTTTTCTGAAGGCATCTGACCTTCTCTAATTATTTTTATTTTAAGTTTCTCAGCTCTTCTATTTCTGGATTTTTTTTTTTTTTAAACCTAGCCAGCAGGTTTTTGTGGTTCTAATGTTCCATCATTTTAAGTGCTTATCTTTGGCAGTAAAAATTAGTATGTAGCTACACATTTAACGTGAAATGATGCAAAGCTTATTCATTATGTTGAAACAGAAGGATGTTTAATATTAGAAACATGTGCCTTCATGTTTAGTATACAGAATTGGTGTTTGTTTTTTCTTCCTGATGGACTTGATGCATTTCAGTTAGTCCTTCTGTGCTAAGTTAGGATCTGTCATGGGCCTTTATATTTTTTTCTTTGTTTCTCCTTCTCCCTCTTCTCAGCTTTTCCTCTTGGCTTTCTTTGCTGTCTCTTTTTCCTTGTTTCCATATTCATTAAATAACTTTGAGTTAGGCTTTCCATTAGGTACTGGAGATATAGAGGTGAACAAGACACAGTTCTTGTCCTTTAAATAAAATTATCTTAAATTCATTTACTAAAGAAATTTCAGAAAGTTCTGCTTCTCTAAAACTTTGTTTTTAATAAGTGTTAGATACAACACATGTGCATAACAGATTCAAAGTGTTTAGTAAATACTTTTTCCTATTAAAAAATAATTTGAATTAATCCCAAGGACCTTTTCATCTGCATGGCTGTTCATATTTATTCTATTGCCCATTGTATGAACCTTTATATTTTTGCCATGTGATTTGTGTATATTATTCTTAGAGATAAATATCCATTTTATTTTGACCAGAAAGCCTAGTGAATTCTCATCTTGGACATAATGGCATTAATGATGAGCTGATAGGATTAATCAGAATTTATATGTGGCTCTAATGGAGATTTCCTCCCTTTCATGCCCAGGTGTGCCAGGTGGTGCCAATGCCAGCCAATCACCTCCCCATTGGCAGCACCATGAGCACTGTGCACCTGTCTTCAGATGGCACTTACTTCTACTGGATCTGGTCTCCTGCCAGCCTGAATGAGAAAACACCAAAGGGACATTCTGTCTTCATGGACATTTTTGAACTTGTGGTAAGTTTGAACTTTCTCGCTTGTGTCTTTGCAGAAACATTTCTGTTTGCTTTCTTTTTATATTGGTGTGCAAAGGGCCTAAGAACCTTGCAGCATGTATAGTGTGTTCAGTGTTTCCTTAAAATTGATTTTTCTCTTAGATGCCTTTGAAGGTTTCTTTGTTTGGAGTCATATGACGTAAGTAGAGCCAAACTTTCTGAAGGTTAATCTGGTGATTGGAGATAACATTATTTAATGTGTAGACAGCAGGATATTTAAGTAGAAACGCTCACAGGCTGTTGGAAATGTGGGACAACATTAGAGTAGCAAGAATGGGTCTACAGATAGAAATTGGAAGTCTCTGAGAGAGATAACAACATTGTGACACGTCATTTACCTTTTAGATATTAGCCAGATGCTCACTGAGATCCAAGTGTGTTCTATCTAGGTGGTGGGAGGGCAGAGATGGACAGGGTGGGCAGGGTTCTTGCCCAAATGTGATGTGTATTCAGGCCCCAGAGTTGGGTGGGTTGGGGTGATGGTGGTTGAGAGACATAAAGATTAACCATAAACAAGTGAGCAAATAAATGCACAAGATAATCCTAGTTAGTGAAGGAAAAATAGTCGTGTACCAGATGAAGAGGCTGGGGAGCAGGTGAGGGAAGAACATTTCAGGAAGAGGAGACCACACGTGCAAAGTGTCTGTGGCAGGAGCCAGCATGTTTTAGGAAGAAAAAGTGGACCAGAGTGGCTGGAAT
This sequence comes from Piliocolobus tephrosceles, assembly GCF_002776525.5. Classification (NCBI taxonomy): domain Eukaryota; kingdom Metazoa; phylum Chordata; class Mammalia; order Primates; family Cercopithecidae; genus Piliocolobus; species Piliocolobus tephrosceles. The sequence goes on along the minus strand of NC_045443.1, from coordinate 109,941,568 downwards.
GCAGAGAGAGGAGAAGGGCTTGGGGTAAGGAGCAGCTGGGAGCCACGGCACTTTAGATCCACACCATCCTGCACAGTGGCCGCTAGCCATACGTTGCTATTTAAATTTCACTTGAAATTTAATAAAATTAAAACTGGAGTGGCTTAGCTGTATTAGCCACAGTTCAAGTGCTCAGTAGCCATATGACTAGTGGCTTCTTCGTTGAACAGCAAAGATATAGACCATTTCCATCATGAAGAATGTTCTGTTGGACAGAGCTGGTCTCGGTAGTATTTGTAGAGACTTATAAAAGAACAAATTGCCCCAAGCCAGGTCTGTGACAAAACCTTTTTCCATGAGATAATTTACAGTCTCCTTTTGGGAAGAAATTAGCATTCCTTTGAAAAAAACACACACACACACCAAAGCAATTTTCTAATAAATTTTAACAGGATTAAAACATGTCCTGGGAAACCAGTCATCCAACCCAACAGCAGACTATCAGTCAGAAGTCTTGTAACCTTTAACTGTGCATGTTCTTTTCCTATTGAATCTCACAGTGTCCTCTAACCATTATCTTATAAAATGTCCCTGCCAGAGAGAATCTTTGAACTGGTCTGCTAGAGATTGAACATGTGTTCGTAATTGTCAGAAAAGCTTTTTTTTTTTTTTTTTTTTAAATTGGTTTTTAAACAGACTTACCAGCTGTTTAAGGAATTTTCATTTAGGTCTTGGCTGAGCACAGTGGCTCATGCCTGTAATCCCAGTGCTTGGGAGGCTGAGATGGAAGGATCTCTTGAGCCCAGGAGTTTTAAAGAGGGAGCTGGAACTTAAAGTGGCAGTGTTTGTCTGAGATGACGGTGCTCTGGTACACCTTATCCTCCCACCTCAGCCTCCCAAGTAGCTGGGACTTAGGTGTGCATGACCACACCCAGCTAATTTTTGTGTTTTTTTGTAGAGACAGGGTTTCACCATGTTGCTTGGGCTGGCTTCGAACTCCTGAGCTCAAGTGATCAGCATGCCTCAGCCTCCCAAAGTGCTAGGATAACAGACCTGAGCCACCACACCTGGCCTCCCTCTTTCTTTTCTGATTCCACCTAGCATATTGATTTCCTTTGTTTTGGTTTGTCTTTTAGTTATCTTTGTAATTTGCAGTTAAACCTTTATTTCTTGTTCATGAACTCTAGGCAGTATCTCTTATCCCCCTACTTTAGAAGATAAGATGGAGAGTGTAGTGTCCTTTCTCATACTTCTTTGTGGAGAAAGCCAAGTATACATTTAGGGGAATACCCAGAGGAAGAGAGATGACTCACCCTACCAACCTTAGAGCATCTTAGCAACTGGGAGATCAGATGTGGTGCAAAGCCATTGTGAGACAAGGTGGTAGACAGAGTTTAGATAAGGGCCTGCAGGCCCCCTTCCTGTTCACACATTTGCATTCAGATGCTGGCTGTCCGGGCCCAAGACTTAGTTATTTTCTGAAGAAATTGAATGACCCTGTTTGAAAAAAGACCTCTCATACTGATGTTGGGGTCATCTAAGGGAAAATACTTGCCTCTCTGGTGAATCACCCACAAGTGATGTCTTCCAGCAAGCAAGCTTCAACCCTGTCCACAGAATTCCTGATTAGTGCTGAACTGTTAAAAAAAAAAAGAGCAGACAAAATAAAAACCCAAACAAACAAAATTCCAAACTTTGGAGAGGTATGTGTGTGGAGGGGAGGCAAATGGGTTAAAAAAATAGTGCTGGCCGGGCGCGGTGGCTCAAGCCTGTAATCCCAGCACTTTGGGAGGCCGAGGTGGGTGGATCACAAGGTCAGGAGATCAAGACCATCCTGGCTAACACGGTGAAACCCCGTCTCTACTAAAAATATAAAAAAATTAGCCGGGCGTGGTGGCGGGCGCTTGTAGTCCCAGCTACTCAGGAGGCTGAGGCAGGAGAATGGCGTGAACCCGGAAAGTGGAGTTTGCAGTGAGCCGAGATCCCGCCACTGCACTCCAGCCTGGGCAACAGAGCGAGACTCTGCCTCAAAAAAAAAAAAAAAAAAAAAATAGTGCTAATGATTGAAGCCAGGGGTTCAGCACATAGGAAACTCATTATTCTATTCTTTCTTCTTTTGTGTATGTTGAAAATTTTCCCTAATAAAAAGTTTTAAAATTAAACAAAAAGAGCAAACTACCAAGGATTACTAGAAAAGTGAGGAAAGCTTCTAATATGAAGGTTAAAAATGAGAAAAGTTAAAAAACAGCTAACTGGCCTCCCGCTGCCCAAGATGCTGAAAGGAAAGAAGGTCAAGGGGAGGAAGGTGGCTCTGGCCCCTTCCTCCTGCTGTTGTGAAGAAGCGGGAGGCCAAGAAAGTGGTGAATTCCCTGTTTGAGAAAAGGCGTAAGAATTTTGGCATTGGACAGGACATTCAGCCCAAAAGAGACCTCACCTACTTTGTGAAATGGCCCGCTATGTCAGGTTGCAGCGGCAGAGAGCCATCCTCTATAAACAGCTGAAAGTGCCTCCTGCGATTAACCAGTTCACCCAGACCCTGAACCGCCAAACAGCTACTCAGCTGCTTAAGCTGGCCCACAAGTACAGACCAGAGACAAAGCAAGAGAAGAAGCAGAGGCTGTTGGCCCGGGCTAAGAAGAGAGCTGCTGGCAAAGGGAACATCCCCACTAAGAGACCACCTGCCACCTTGGTAGAGAACAAGAAAGCTCAGCTGGTGGTGATTGCACACGACGTGGATTCCTTCGAGCTGGTTGTCTTCTTGCCTGCCTTGTGTTGTAAAATGGGGGTCCCTTACTGCATTATCAAGGGGAAGGGAAGACTGGGCCGTCTAGTCCACAGGAAGACCTACACCACTGTCGCCTTCACACAGGTGAACTTGGAAGACAAAGGCGCTTTGACTAAGCTGGTGGAAGCTATCAGGACCAATGACAACGGCAGATACAATGAGATCCGCTGTCACTGGGGAGGCAGTATCTTGGGTCCCAAGTCTGTGGCTTCCATCGCCAAGCTCGAAAAGGCAAAGGCTAAAGAACTTGCCACTAAACTGGGTTAAATGCATACTGTTGAGTTTTCTGTACATAAAATTAAAATAATACAAATTTTCCTTAAAAAAAAAAACCAGCTAGCTGAAGAAATAGAGTAAAACTTCACATAAGCACTATCTGCTCTGTGAGATATGTGAAGATATTGCATTCATATTATAAAACAGGACAGGATGCCTCAAAAAGGAATTAGCAGGGAATGAGAAAATTAAAACTATGATTATCCAAATTTGAAAATTAGTAAAAGAGTTAAGAAATATTTCAGAAAGGACAAGTAGATAAAGAACAGTAAATATGAAAGAAAAGATAAAAGATGTGTGGAGCCATCCATCTAAAGTCTTGCTAATAGGAGTTCCAAAAAGAACAGAAAATAAAGAGGATGACATGATCAAGAAATAATACAGGCAGGGGTCTGGGTGCAGTGGCTCACACCTGTAATCCCAACACTTTGGGAGGCTGAGGTGGGCAGATCACGAGGTCAGGAGTTTGAGACCAGCCTGGCCAACATGGTGAAACCCTGACCCTACTAAAAATACAAAAATTAGCTGGGCATGGTGGTGGACACCTGTAAAGCCCAGCTACTAGGAGACTGAGACAGGAGAATAGTTTGAACCTGGGAGGCTCCCCCAAGGCAGAGCTGAGATCATGCCATTGCACTCCAACCTGGGCAATAGGGCGAGACTCCATCTCAAAAAAAAGAAGTAATACAGGCTGGGTACAGTAGTTCATGCCTATAATGCTAGTAGGGCCAAGAAGTTCAAGACCAGCCTGAGCAACATAGTGGGATGCCACCTCTACACATTTTTTTTTTTAGATTATGCAGGCATGATGGCACACTACTATAGTCTTAGCTACTCAGGAGGCTGAGGCGAGAGGATTGCTTGAGCCCTGGAGGTCAAGACTGCAGTGAGCTGTGATTGCACCACTGCATTCCAGCCTGAGTGACAGAGTGAGAACCTGTCTCAGAAAGGAAAAAAAAAAAAAAAGAAACAATACAGGAAAGATTTCAGACCGAAGGATGTTGGCATCTGGATTAAAAGGTATCTGACACAGTGAATGCAAAATACCCACACCATCATGAAATTGCAGATTACCAAGCATAAAAGAGGATTCTAAAGCTTCCAGAAATTTAAAAAAAGTATATATATAAATGTTGAGCAATTCAAAAAGCACCAGGCTATCCAGTAGCATTCCTGGATGCAAAAATGGAGCAGTACTTTCAAAATTCTGAGGGAAATTGTTTTTGTTTGTTTGTTTGTTTGTTTGTTTCTTTCTTTCTTTCTTTCTTTCTTTCTTTCTTTCTTTCTTTTTTTTGAGATGGAATCTTCTTCCGTCACTCAGGCTGGAGTGCAGTGGCATGATCTTGGCTCATTGCAACCTCCGCCTCCCAGGCTGAAGCGATTCTCCAGCTTCAGCCTCCCTAGTAGCTGGGACTACAGGCCATCATGCCCAGCTAATTTTTGTATTTTTAGCAGAGATGGGGTTTCACCATGTTGGCCAGCCTGGTCTCAAACTCCTGACCTCAAGTGATCCACCCCCCTTGGCCTCCCAAAGTGCTAGAATTACAGGCGTGAGCCACTGTGCCTGGCCTTGGATCTTCCTTTTTAATGTTCAGCATCCCCTGCCTCCTGCCAGAAATTATTTTTCAACCTAGAAGTACATATTCAACCAACGTGTCAATCAGCTATGAAGACAACATACAGATATATTTAGACATATAATCAAAAGCTGATACCTGCCTTGAAGGAAATAGAACAATTAAAAAACAATCCCTGCCTGTGGCGTGAAATAAAAAGTTGGGGAGGAGGGAACCTGCTCTAGATTAAAAGAACAATTTCTAAATAATTTTCAGAGCCTGAATAAAACAAGCCAATTAAAAAAATCTTTTTGGAGATAATTTGAATATGAAAGTATTAGGAATATTAGATGAAACCAAGGGGCTTAGTCTTAGTTTACTTTGTTTGTTTGTTTGTTTGTTTGTTTGTTTGTTTGTTTGTTTTTTGAGACAGAGTCTCTCTGTCACCCAGCCTGGAGTGCAGTGGCTAGATCTCGGCTCACTGCAGCCTCAGACACCTGGGCTCAAGTGAACCTCCTACCTCAGCCTCCCAAGTAGCTGGGACTACAAGCATATGCCACTATGCCTGGCTAATTTTTTGTAGAGATGGTGGTGGGAGGTTACTCCATGTTGTCCAGGCTGGTGTTGAACTCTGAGCTCATTGGATCCTCCTGCCTCAGTCTCCCAAAGTGTTGGGATTACAGATGTGAGGTCCCTGCATCTGAACTTAGTCTAATTTTTAAGTATGATGGTGAAATATATAAGAAAATGTCCATATTTTTAGAGATGCTTAGTGAAGTATTCAGAATATTCAGAAATGGAATTGCGTGATGTCTGGAATATGCCTTAAAATAGTTGAGCAAAAGAAAAAAAAAATAGGAGGATAGGTTAAACAGGTGTGGCAATAGTTGAATCCGAATCATGGGTACATGGAGGTTCATTGTACTATTCTTTTTTTTGCATGTGTTTGAAGTTTTTCATCATTAAAAAACTTTTTAAGTGTCACCCAGCCACTAATTTAGCAACTTTCCTAAAATGTTAACTTGGGAAGCTAAACATAGATACCTGGCTTGCTGCCTATGGTGCTTTCACAGAATAGAACACTGTGTAGCCATTAAAAGTATACAGCAGCCGGGCACGGTTGTCATGCCTGTAACCCCAGCACTTTGTTTATTATTATTTTTTTTTTTGAGATGGAGTCTCGCTGTGTCACCCAGGCTGGAGTGCAGTGGCACTATCTCGGCTCATTGTAACCTCCACCTCCCAGGTTCAAGTGATTCTCCTGCCTCAGCCTCCTGAATAGCTGGGATTACAGGCGCCTGCCACCACACTGGCTATTTTTGTATTTTTAGTAGAGACAGAGTTTCACCATGTTGTCCAGGCTGGTGTTGAACTCCTGATCCCAGGTGATCCACCCGGCTCAACCTCCCAAAGTGCTGGGATTACAGGCATAACTCACCACACCTGGCCAATCCAAGCACATTAGGAGGCTCGAGGTGGGAGGATCGCTTGAGTCTGGGATTTTGAGACCAGCCTGGGCAACATGCAGCATAGTGAGACCTCATCTCTTAAGAAAAAAAAAAAAAATTAATATAATTTTTTAAAAATTAAAAAAAGTACGAGGCAGATCTACCTAGAATGAAGTAGATTAATTTCCATGAGATACTGTTTAGTACAGAAAGCTAGGCTCAGAACACTGTGTGTATTCACTACCTGCTGTGTAATAAAAGTGGCTAGGGGACAGAATGTTTCTGCAATTGCCTTTCTTCTGTGTTAACAACTTTTCCTCTCTCAGTGGATCGTCCACCACAGCATACAGATACGTTAGAGTGTATCCCATCTTGAGAAAACAAAGCCAACTCTCCTGATTCCTGCCTACCTCCAGGCACTCTACTTTTTTGGCTCCCCATTATAGTGACACTCTTGAAATCATTTATTTTCATTGTCATTGCCTCCTCTCCTTCCATTTTCTCTTGAACCCATCGCTCTTGATGCATCCTCATCATGCCACCAAACAGTGGCTCCCACATTGCTGAATTCAGTGGTCTGCTATTATTTGACATGGTTCATCACTTCTCCATTCTTGAAACTGTTTTCACTAGGCTGTGGACACCCCATGATACTTCTACTTGCTGATTGTTCCTTCTGAGTCTTATCTGTAGGACCTCTTCTCTCTGCTCTGTCTGCTTCTGTCAACTGTCTTACTTCTTAGTTGATCTCCTCTTGTTTTGTGGCCTCAAACATCTGTATATGTTGATGATGCTCAAATTTTCTTCTCAGCCAAAACCTGCTACCAAAACTCTAGGTGCATATTGATGTGGGTGTTTGCTTGCATGTGCACAGAATATTAGACTTCTCCAGTTGGAAATCTTATGGTCACCTCAAGCTAAATATGCCCCCAGTTAAACTCCTGAGGTTAGTTCAGATTTGCTCCTTCCAAAATCTTTCCCATTTCAGATAATGGCATGTGTCTTTCCACTGCTCGCCAGAGACCTTTGGTGTCACTCTGGACTCTGCCTTCTCCCCCTACCCCTGCCAAATTCCATATCTAGTCAGCAAATACTGTCTGCTCTATCTTCAAAATGTATCCCATCCCATTACTTCTATAGAGGTGCTGAATGATTGGGTCCCCACTGCACCTACACCCTCTGTACTGCCATCCACTGCACCTACCACCTGTTGCACCTACACCCTCTGCACCTACATGCACTGCACCTACACCTGCACTTCCCACTTGCTGCACTTATACCCTCTGCACCTACATCCACTGCACCTACACCCTCTGCATCTACATTCACTGCACCTACACCTTCTGCACTTACACCCTCTGCACCTACATCTATAGCACCTGCACCCTTTGCACCTACATCCATACACCTACACCCTCTGCACCTACACCATCTGCACCTATATCCACTGCACCTACACCCTCTGCACCTACACCATCTGCACCTACATCCACTGCACCTATACTTTCTGCACCTACATCCACTGCACCTACACCCTCTGCACCTACACCATCTGCAACTACATCCACTGCACCTACACCCTCTGCATCTACACCATCTGCACCTATATCCACTGCACCTACACCCTCTGCAGTTACCACTTGCTGCACCTGCACCCTCTGTACCTACACCATCTGCATCTACACCATCTGCACCTACATCCACTGCACCTACACCCTCTGCACTTACCACTTGCTGCACCTACACCCACTGCACCTACATCCACTGCACCTACACCCTCTGCACCTACATCCACTGCACCTACACCCTCTGCACTTATATCCACTGCACCTACATCCACTGCACCTACACCCTCTGCACCTACATCCACTGCACCTACATCCACTGCACCTACACCCTCTGCACCTACATCCACTGCACCTACACCCTCTGCACTTATATCCACTGCACCTACATCCACTGCACCTACACCTTCTGCACCTATATCCACTGCACCTACACCCTCTGCACCTACATCCACTGCACCTACACCCTCTGCACTTACCACTTGCTGCACCTACACCCACTGCACGTACATCCACTGTACCTACACCCTCTGCACCTACATCCAATGCACCTACATGCACTGCACGTACATCTACTGCACCTACACCCTCTGCACCTACCACCTGCTGCACCTACACCCTCTGCACCTACCATACCTTCTTGTTCATGCCACTTAGCCATGCTTCCTCCATGTTACTCACACACACCAAGTATGTTCCTCCTCTGTCCCCTTGTGCTGGAATATTGGACTATAGATAACCACATGGCTGTTTCTCTCACTTTTTAAATGTCTCTGCTCAAATATCACCTTATCAGGCCAGGCCAGGCACAGTGGCTCACACCTGTAATCCCAGCACTTTGGGAGGCCAAGGTGGGAGGATAGCTTGAGGCCAAGGATTTGAGACCAGCTTAGGCAACAAAGTGAGACCACATCACTACAAATATATATATATATATATATTTTTTTTTTTTTTTAATTTAATGGTGCACATCCGTAGTCCCAGCTATTTGGAGAGATAAGGTGGGAGGATTGCTTGAGCCCAGGAGTTTAAGGCTGCAGAGAAGTACAATCACACCACTGCACACAGCCTGGGCAGTGGAGTGAGACAGACCCTGTCTCAAAAAAAAAAAAGAAAAAGAGGGCCGGGTACAGTGGCTCATGCCTATAATCTCAGCATTTTGGGAGGCTAAAACAGGAAGATCACTTGAAGCCAGGAGTTCAAGACCAGCCTGGGCAACAAAGTGAGGCCCTGTCTCTATTTAAAAAAAAAAAAAAATTACCATTAGCCAGTTGCTGAGGTAGAAGGATCACTTCAGTCACTTCAGTCCAGGAGTCCAAGGCTGTAGTGAGCTAGGATTACACCACTGCATTCCAGCCTGGGTAACAGAGCAAGGCCCTATTTCTCAAAAAAAAAAAAAAAAAAAAAAAAATCACCTTACCAGAAAGACTTTTCTGTACGAAATATTTCATGTAAAACAAGACCATTCTATATGAAATATTTTGTATAAAATAAAATCCTCCCTATCCTCTTTGCCCTGCTGTAGTTTTCTTCTTACTACTCATTTATTTGCTTATTTATTGACTGTCTCCCCTGCTTAGAATGTCAGCTCCAGCACGGAAGGGATTTTTGTTTCTCTCTCCCTCTCTCTCTCTTTTTTTTGAGACGGGATTTCGCTGTTGCGCCAGCTAGCCTTGAACTCCTAGACTCAAGTAGTCTGGCCTGCCTTGGCTTCCCAAAGTGCTGTGGCTGTAGATATGAGCCACCGTGCCCTCCGGTGCTAGAATAGTACCCAGCACACAGTAGATGCTTATTAAATATTTGCTAAATGAATGAATGGATGAAACATCACAAGAGACTGGAGGCATTGGTTTCCCTGGGGAAGGGAACTGGTTGGGGCAAGACTTACTTTCCACCATTGATCTTTTCATATGTTTTTAAAGTTTAACAATGGGCTATTTAGAAAAATTAACTTTTAAAAAAGGAATTTTTTATAAAAAGGAGAACTTGTTTAACAGCATTGAATTCTGCTGGAGAAGTCAAAGTCAGACTGAAAGAGGCCTTTTGAATTATAATATGGAGGCTGTTGAAGTGCTAACAAGAGCTGTTTTGGGGAATAATAGGAGTGGCAGCCAGATGGAATTGGTTGAGGGTAAGGTAGGGAGGATAAGATGGAGAACAATAGATCTTTCTCTCCAGGGGTTTGATGTGAAAACAGGAGAGAAATTGGAAGGGGATGATGGAATGGACTGTGGGAACATTGAAATATTTTAATCTCATTTTTTAAAATTTAAGTTATGGAATAGATTTTAAAAAGTCACCTGTTTCTAAATTCACAAATGATAGGGCTTAGCCATAGACCTCCTGTGATTTGCTGGGCCAAACCAGGCAAAAAACTTTATGAAATAATGCTTTAGATGAAATGTTTCGTAGAGTTCTAGCCCTGAAATTCTCTACTGAGTTATGATTAATCTTGGTTTCTAAATAATATGGATACTTGTCACATAGATGTGGCTAATAATAATTACTGGAAGGAATTAAATTTGCTGGGAATTATGATTTCACTCCAATACTTAGGAGTACTGATAAGTGCTCACTTCAGCAGCACAGACATCAAAATTGGAAAGATACAGAAAAGATTAGCATGACCTGTAAGAAAAGAAAAAAGAAGACCAGTCTGAGCAACAAAGTGAGACCTCATCTCTCCAAAAAATAAAAGAAAATTAGCCAGGTGTGGTGGTGCACGACTATAGTCCCAGCTACTTAGGGGGCTGAGGCAGGGGGATTGCTTGAGCCCAGAAGGTCAAGACTGTAGTGAGCTATGATTGCGCCACTGCACTCCAGCCTGGGTGACAGAGTGAGACCCTGTCTCCCCACCACCGCAAAAAAAAAGAAACAAAACTAAGTACTGATAGTAATAGCTATGTTGTTTTAATTAAAAATATTTTTGGGCCGGGCGCGGTGGCTCAAGCCTGTAATCCCAGCACTTTGGGAGGCCGAGGCGGGCGGATCACGAGGTCAGGAGATCGAGAGCATCCTGGCTAACATGGTGAAACCCCGTCTCTACTAAAAAAATACAAAATACTAGCCGGGCGAGGTGGCGGGTGCCTGTAGTCCCAGCCACTCGGGAGGCTGAGGCAGGAGAATGGCGTAAACCCGGGAGGTGGAGCTTGCAGTGAGCTGAGATCCGGCCACTGCACTCCAGCCTGGGCGACAGAGCGAGACTCCGTCTCAAAAAAAAAAAATATATATATATATATATATATATTTTTAACATGATATTCACGTAGTTATACAACTCAGAAGGTACAAAAGTCTGTCACCTACTCTGCTTCCTAACCCAGTTTCCCTCCTCAGAGGCAAGTGAGGTTGGCATTTTCTTCTATATCCTTCCACGGACTGAGCACATACAAACAAATGCATGTGTGTATTTTGTTTTTCCTTTTCTGTTTTGTACACAAATGGTGATTTATTATACACATTCTTCTGTACCTTGCCCTATTATTGAAGTAAAATTCTACTTTAAAGCAAGATGGATTGATGGATTGATTTTGAGATAGAATCTTTTTCT
>NC_045443.1:109838806-109930009 GCF_002776525.5 Piliocolobus tephrosceles | reverse complement strand
GCCTCCCAAAGTGCTGGGATTACAGGCTTGAGCCACTGCGCCCGGCTAATTTTTGTATTTTTAATAGAGACAGGGTTTCAGCCGGGCGCGGTGGCTCAACCCTGTAATCCCAGCACTTTGGGAGGCTGAGACGGGCGGATCACGAGGTCAGGAGTTCGAGACCATCCTGGTCTACACGGTGAAACCCCGTCTCTACTAAAAATGCAAAAAACTAGCCGGGCGAGGTGGCGGGTGCCTGTAGTCCCAGCTACTCGGGAGGCTGAGGCAGGAGAATGGCGTGAACCCCGGAGGCGGAGCTTGCAGTGAGCTGAGATCTGGCCACTGCACTCCAGCCCGGGCGACAGAGCAAGACTCCGTCTCAAAAAAAAAAAAAAAAAAAAAAAGAGACAGGGTTTCACCATGTTTGTCAGGCTGGTCTCGAACTCCTGACCTCAAGTGATCCACCCGCCCCAGCCTCCCAAAGTGCTGGGATTATAGGCCTGAGCCACTGCGCCTGGCCCTCATTGGATATTTGAATCCCCTCAATAACATCCCTCATGAAAGATGTTTAAAATTTTTTTATTTTTTACACGGAGTTTCACATTGTTGGCCGGACTGGAGTGCAATGGTGTGATCTCGGCTCACTGCAACCTCTGCCTCCTGGGTTCAAACAATTCTCCTGCCTCAGCCTCCCTAGTAGCTGGGATTACAGGTGTCCGCCACCACCCCTGGCTAATTTTTTGTATTTTTAGTAGAGACGGGGTTTCACTATGTTGGCCAGGCTGGTCTCAAACTCCTGACCTTGTAATCTGCCCGCCTTGGTCTCCCAAAGTGCTGGGATTACAGGTGTGAGCCCCCACGCCCAGCCGAAAGATTTTTTCCTGGCATTTTTATTTTGTGGCATGCTAGTGATCCTAATCCATGGTATACAAATGGAAGCTTCTCATCCAGCCTTACTGATGTGAGTTCTGGGCACATCATGCAGTAGCCTCAAGTTTAAGTAGCTATGTCTTCACATATTCATTCATCTCCTACATTACAAAGGGCCTTCTACATGCCAGGTAGTATCCTAGGAGCTGGGATACAGTATAGAAAAGACAGTGAGATATCTGTCCTCATGGAGCTTACATTCTAGTGGAGGAGAAGCACAGTTTCAAGCAGTGGTAACTATTAAAAAGGAAGATGAAGTAAAGCAATAAAAAAATGATTTAGTGTGTGTTTGGTATGGGACTATTCTAGGTAATGATCAGGGGAGCCTCTCTAAGGAGGTGGTATTGCATTGACACCTGAATAAAATAAAGGAATGAGCCATGTAAAGATCTGGCAGAAGAGCATTACAGACAGGAAATGGCATGTGCAGAGGCCCCTGAGATTGCATGAGGTTTGCATGTTGAGGAAGAACAAGAAGTCTGTGTGTCTTAAGTGGAGTGACGAGAGTGAGTAAAGGCAGATGAAGTTGGAGAGGTAGCCAGGGCCATATCTTATAGGGCCTTGCAAGGTATTGGGATTTTATTCTAAGTGATATGGGAGACTCCTGGAAAGTGTTGAGCAGGAAGGTGATGGGATCTTGTTTTAAAGGTTCATTGTAGGTTTGGGATAAAGAATAAAGCCAGAAGAGACTTAAAGAGACAAACCAAATGTATATAATGTCTGGGTTGTATCTTGTTTGGTTCCTGAATCAAACAAACCAACTGCCAACTGTAAAAAGTATTTTTTTTCCTTTTTTCTTTTTTTTTTTTTTTTTTTTTTGAGATGGAGTGTCGCTCTGTCGCCCAGGCTGGAGTGCAGTGCCACAATCTCGGCTCACTACAAGCTCAGCCTCCCGGGTTCACGCCATTCTCCTGCCTCAGCCTCCCAGGTAGCTGGGACTACAGACGCCCGCCACCAAGCCTGGCTAATTTTTTGTATTTTTCGTAGAGACGGGGTTTCACTGTGTTAGCCAGGATGGTCTCTATTTCCTGACCTCGTGATCTGCCCACCTCACCCTTCCAAAGTGCTGCAGGCGTGAGCCACCATGCCCGGCTCTTTTTTCTTTTTTTTAAAGATAGGGTCTCACTATGTTGCCTAGGTTGTCCTTGAACTCCTGGGCTCAAGTGACCCTCCCACCTCAGCCTCCCAAAGTGCTAGGATTACAGACTTGAGCCACTGCACCTGGCCTGTAAAAAGTATTTTTGAGAAAATTGGGGAAATTGAATTATGGACTCAATATTAGATGATGTCAAGAATTATTGCTAATAATAAGTGTGATTACATTGTAGTTATTAAAGAAAATATCTATATTTTATAGTGATATACACTGAAATATGTGGGGGTGAAATGACAGTGCCTGGGAGAGATGAAGCAAATATGTCAAAATCTTGATAACTGTTGTATCTAGAGTGGATATTACTTGTTAGATAATATCTAATTACACTTAGATAATATCTAAGCAGATATTACTAGTTCTTTTTGTGTATATTTTAGTATTAAGAAACATTTTGTAATGAAACATTTTTTAAAAGAATGCACCTTGCGAGAAGGGGGCAAGAATGGGATTAGTAGGAAGCTATTGCCACAGACCAGGTGAAAGATAATAATGTGTTGGACTGAAGGTGAAGTAATGATGGAGGTGGTAAAAAGTGAACAGATTCAGGATATATTCTTTTAAAAATTGGTGACAAATCCTTTTATTGATCCCAGTGGTATCATGCAGCATCCAAAACTATCTGTGATTTCTTTTTTTTTTGAGACAGAATTTCGCTCCTGTTGCTCAGGCTGGAGTGCAATGGTGAGATCTTGGCTCACCACAACCTCCACCTCCCGGGTTCAAGTGATTCCCCTGCCTCCGCCTCCTGAGTAGCTGGGACTACAGGCATGCGCCACCATGCCCAGCTAATTTTTGTATTTTTAGTAGAGACAGGGTTTCACCATGTTGGTCAGGCTAGTCTCAAACTCCTGACTTCATGTGATCTGTCCTCCTCAGCCTCCCAAAATGTTAAGATTACAGGTGTGAGCCACCATGTCTGGCCTGATTTCTTTATTATATTGTATTATTATTATTATTATTTGAGACAGAGTGTTGCTCTTTTGCCCAGGCTGGAGTGGAATGGTGTGATCACAGTTCACTGCAGCCTAGAACCTTGCAGGCTCAAGCGATCTTCTCACCTCTGCCTCCCTCACAGCTGGGACCACCGGCACCCACCACCATGCCCAGCTAATTAAAAAAATTATTTTCTAGAGCCTATGATTGATTGATTGATTGATGTTTTTTTGAGACTAGCTCTCACTCTGTCACTCAGGCTGGAGTTCAGTGGTGTGATGATGGCTTACTGTAGCCTCAGCCTCCTGGGCTCAAGTGTTCCTCTCACCTAGCCTCCCAAGTAGCTGGGACCATAGGCACACACCACCTTGCTGGGCTAATTTTGGTATTTTTTGTAGAGATGGGGTTTCACCATGTTGCCCAGGTTGGTCTCAAACTCCTGAGCTCAAGCAATCCACCAGCCTCAGCCTCTCAAAGTGCTGGAATTAAGGGCGTGAGCCACTGTGCACAGCCTGGTTTCTTTAAATGCTAGAACTTGAAACATTAACTGATTATCCCCTTAAAAAGAAAGAATAGGCCGGGTGTGGTGGCTCATGCCTATAATCTCAGCACTTTGGAAGGCCGAGGCGGAAGGATTACCTGAGGTCAGGAGTTCAAGACCAGCCTGGCCAACATGGTGAAACCCTGTCTCTACTAAAAATACAAAAATTAACCAGGCATGTTGGCACATGCCTGTATTCCCACCTACTCGGGAGGCTGAGGCAGGAGAACTGCTTGCGCCCAGGAGACGGAGGTTGCAGTGAGCTGAGATCGTGCCACTGCACTCCAGCCTGGCCGACAGAATGAGACTGTCTCAAAAAACAAAAACAAAGCAAAAACAAAGAATAATAGTAGCTTTTCTTATTTATAGTTTTCTTTCTTCCCCCCACCAAGATTTCCAAGAGTAACCATAAATTAGTTTTATCATTAGAAAAAAAAAAAACCTAAACATTAAAAAAATTCTTGGAACACCATCTGTATTCCTCCATAATGTCACTTTTTCATAAAACAATCAGCTGAGTTTAATCTATTATACCAAATAGATCTCTTGGTACCTAAGACTCAGGGAAAACTAATGGATTGAAATGACTAAGATCAGAGAGCAGAATCTAACTAGCCATGCTTACCTCTCAAAATGATATCTTGTTAACTAAGCATGGAATTAGATAACTAATTGTTATAAAAGGCAGACTATAGAAATATATTTAGGCCAGCCCGGACAACATAGTGAGACCCCGTTTCTACAAAAAAAATTTTTTTAATTAGCCGGGTGTGGAGGTTCACACCTGTAGTCTCAGCTACTAAGTAGCATGAGGTGGGAGGATAACTTGAGCCCTGGAGATCAAGGCTGCAATGAGCCATGATCATGCCACTGCACTCCAGCTTTGGTGACACACCAAGATCCTGTCTCAAGACGAAAAGAAAAAGAAGAGAAGAGAAGACATATATTTAGGAATATGATGTAACAAAATGGAATGTCGAGATTATCCTGCTTAACTAACAAACTATTATTAATATAAAATGACCTCTAACATTTGGATCACAGAATTTCTCTAACTTTTATGGTATTTCAGTTATCTACTTGTACTCAATGAACAATCCCTAAGCTAAGTAACTTCAAGCAACAGTGATTTATAGGTTGATGGGGCTCAGCTGGGTGGTTCTGCTCTGCGTGGTGAAGCTGAAGTCACATCTGTAGCCTCATTCAACTGGGAGCTTAGCTTGGGCTGTGCCATTGAAGATGGCCTCTCATCCTCTAGGGCCTCTCTCCACTTGGCACCCAATATTCAGTAATCTATGCTGAAGCTCTTGACATCATGGAGGCTGGTTTTCAGGAAGGAGCTTTTCAAGAGGACAAGTGGGTATCAAGCCTCTGCTTGTATCATGCTTTCTTTTTTTGATACATTGTGTCTCTCTGTGGCCCAGGCTGGAGTGTAGTGGTGCTACTATCTTGTCTCACTCACTACAAATTCCCTGCTCTGGGCTCAAGCATTCCTCCCACCTCAGCCCCCTGAGTAGCTGGGACTACAGGCTCATGCCACCATGCCCAGCTAATTTTTGTATTTTTTGTGTAGACTGAGTTTTGCCACATTGCCCAAGCTGATCTTGAACTCTTAGGCTCAAGCAATCCACCTGCCTCAACTTCCCAAAGTGCTGGAATTACAGGCATGAGCCATCACCCCCTGCTGCATCTTTTTTTTTTTTTTTGAGACAGAGTCTTGCTCTGTCACCCAGGCTGGAGTGCAGTGGTGTGATCTCAGCTCACTGCAGCATTTGCCTCCTGGGTTCAAGTGGTTCTCCTGCCTTGGTAACTAGAATTGCAGGTGCAAACCACCACACCTAGCTAATTTTGTATTTTTAGTAGAGATGGGGTTTCACCATATTGGCCAGGCTGGTCTCAAACTCCTGGCCTCAAGTGCTCCACCTGCTTTGACCTCCCAAAGTGCTGGGATTATAGGCATGAGCCATCGTGCCTGGCCAGCAACTTGCTTTCTAATGTGGGGGAAAAAAAAAAAGGCATATGACCAAGTCCAGACTCATTGTGGGACGGGGACTATACAAGGGCACGAATACAAGGATGCATCATTCATTAGGGGCCACCAATGTGACAGTCTACCCACATGGAGCAACAGGCCTTCTGAAACTCTAGACACAGAATTCTGGCCTTTAAGACTACAAAATAGCTGAGGCATGGAATCTTTCTGCCTGATTTGGCTACTTCTACTCTGGATACATTCCTGCTTGAGAATCTTCTATAACTCTTTTTTTCTTTTTTTAGAGAATGGGGTCTCACTGTGGTCTCTAACTCCTGGGCTCAAGCTGTTCTCCTACTTCTGCCTCTCTACCTACTGGGATTACAAGTGTGAGCCACTGCACCCGGCCTATAACTCTTTTTTTACCATTTCAAGCCTCTTTTGAAAAAATATCCTCACATCTGTTTTGTTCTGAGTGGTCTTTTGCTCCCACGTACTCTGTATAAACTGCAGTTTTTAAAGTGGTTAGATTTAGTGATTAGACTGCTATTAGTTAGACTGCTATTTTTCTCTCCTCATGTAACTTCCTAAAGATATTGTCAGTATAGTAATGGACACACTAGGTGTCTTTCCCCCCTTCTCCCTAAGGGTTTATTATTTCCTTCCAGTTATGATCCAGATTACTAAGCTACCCTTCCTTCATTCTGTATTAATTGAGGGCCTATACTATATTGCCGTATCTGGGTAGCCCAGTAAATAAGCCTTTGTTTTCATGGAGCTTATATTAGAGTATGGGAAGTGGGACAGTACAGAAGTAAACAACAAGAATGAAATAATTTCAGCTAGTGATAAATGCTGGGGAGAAAATTAAACAGGATAATGTGAGAGGGAGTGCCCTGGGTAGAGATGGGGAGCTCCTTTAGCTTGCAGGGCACATAAGGCCTTTCTAAGGAAAGACATTTGAGCTGAGACCTGAATGATAAGAAGCCATCCATCCTGACAGGGTGACCAACTATCCCAGTTTGCTTGAGACTGAGGGATTGCTCAGGACATGGAACTTTTGGTGCTGAAACCTGCAGTTCCAGGCAAACTGCAACAGATGGGTAGCACAAGAAGAGGGAATAGCAAGTACCAAGGCCCAGCATTAGGAGGAAGCATGGTATTTTGGAGGTGTGACAGAAGGCGAGTGTGGCTAAAAATGTGGTGAGAAAGGGTTGAGATGAGGCAGATGTTGCTGAGGAGGTCAGCAGACATTGGCCCTTGTGAAGCCCTGTCAGTAATTTGAATTTTATCATAAGTGTGTTGGAAAACCACTGCAGGGTTTTAAATGAGGGAAGACATGGTTTTACTTTTCTTTTTTTGGCGGGGTGGGGTGGGATAGGATCTCCCTCTTTGCCCAGGCTGGAGTGCAGTGGTGCAATCATGGTTCACTGCAGCCTCGACTTCCTGGGCTCAGGCGATCCTCCTGCCTCAGCCTCCCTTGCAGCAGCGACTACAGGCATGTGCCACTGCCTTTGGATAATTTTTTTGTGTGTGTATGTGTGTGTGTGTGTTTGAGACGGGCTGGTCTCAAACTATGTTGCCCAGGCTGGTCTCGAACTCCTGGGCTTAAGTGATCTTCCCTTCTTGGCCTCCCAAAGTGCTGGGATTACAAGTGTGAGCCACTGTGCCTGGCTTTATTTACATTTTTAAATGATCACTGGCTATGCAGAGAGTAAACCATTGGGGTGCCCGTGGAAGTGGGAAGACAGGTTGGGAGACTGGTCTAATCATCTCTCTTGAGATGATATTGACTTGGACCAGAGTGGTTGCCAGGAAGGAACCTGGGCTGCTTCTCACTCCTCCCAGCTCTTCCTCTCCTTCCTAAATCAGCAGCTTCTTACCCTGAAGAGTGTCTTTGCTAAAGTAGGATTTCCAGCAGATTTACCATTTTGTAGCAAACTTCAGCCCTACTTGTATCACACAGGTGCTTTATCAGTTTTTCTTTGCAGTATTTTCAAAGTACTCAAATACAATAATACAGCGTTTTGTTTGTTTTTAAGGTATCTATTGATTTTCTCATAGGGCCAGATTGGGTAATGCTTTTGAATGCCAAGCTTAAAGGGATTGATTTTTATCTTGGATGCTTTTGAAGGAGTATATTTAGAATTGCACGACATAAATAGAGCTATGCTTGCTAAAAGTTAATCTAGTAGGAGAGTTGGGGTAAGACAATGAAGTAAGAGGTGGATGTTTTGAATTTTAGGTGACAGGAGGCTGTTCAAGTAGAAATGTCGGTGGGGAGGGTGAGGGGCAGTTAGAAAAGTAGAACTAGATCTTAGTAGCAAGGATGGGTCTGTAAATAGAAATGTGGGAGTCACCATAGAGAGGCGGAGTTGGATTTGGGGAAGGGCCCTGATCTGTTTATTCAGCAAGCAATTGAGTATTCATTGAATGCCTCCTAAGTGCTGGGGATGTTAAGGTGAACAAGGCAGGCAGATCACTGTTCTCAGGAAGTTGGCATTCATTGGGGCATGTTAAAGTAGAAGGGCAAACAATAAATGACTTCATGAGTAAAATAATTTCAGAGAGTAGTAAATGCTGTGTAGATAATGAAACAGCATGATGTGCTGTGGCTTGGGGATGCTGGGGAAGAATCTTTTTTAGATTGGCAACCAGGGCAGGCCTCTTTGAGTAGGTAACATTTAACTGAGACCTGAATGATAGGAAGGAGCCAGCCTCTGGAAGGTCTAGGGATAAAGCATTCCAGATGAAGGTCTTGGACCCCAGGGCTAGGTCTAATCTTGGGAAAGGTCCCATTTAAGCGAATGAAGATGTTGACCAGCAAAGAGAGAGACAGGAAGGAAAGCAGGGACTATGCTGGCTTCACTCACCAGCACAGTGAGCACTTTACACAGAGGTAAGTGTTCATGTTAAAAAGAAACAAACCTGGCTGGGCATGGTAGCTCACGCCTGTAATTCCAGCACTTTGAGAAGCTGAGGCAGGCAGATTGCTTGAGCCCAGGAGTTCAAGACCAGCCTGGGCAACATGGCAAAACCCTGTCTCTACAAAAAACATTAATACAAAAATTAGCCAGATGTGGTGGCGCATGCCTGTGGTCCCAGCTACTTGAGAGGCTGGGGTGCGAGAATCATCTGAGCCTGGGGAGATTGAGGGTTCAGTGAGCTGTAACCATGCCACTACACTCTAGCCTGAGTGACAGAACAAGACTCTTTGTCAAAAAAAAAAAAAGAAAGAAACAAACCAGGATTGTGTTCTGCCACCAACACTAAGGAATCAGAATCCCAAGAAGGATGGCAGTGATGGCACGACCTGCAAGAAAGTCAAGGAAAAGGTCACTGGTTTTGGGGTTAGGTCACTGGTGAACCATTGAGATTGCCAACTCATTAGAGGATGCTGAATTCAGAGACCACCAACTGCAAAGGGTTAAAAAGCAGGGTATGGGGAAATAGAAACAGCATTTTTGGACTCTGTAACAAATCTTTTCTTTGTCATTTGTGAACATGTCTTAAAATACTCCCCCACTAAGTACACCCACCTTTGGGAATCTTTCCTGGCTGTGCTCCTGAGTTTACTCGCTTTCTCTTGCCCCTTCTGTGTTACCGACCTTTCCCTGTGCACTCCTCTTTTGCTTTCCCTTTGCTTCTGAAGATTTGCCATTTTGCACTCCCATTTCCTTTTATCTCCACACCCCACAACTGCAAGCCAGTCCTGCCTGTCTTTGCTGGTGAGGACCTGGTTCTTGGATCTAGAAAGGGGCCATGACAGATTTGACAAAAGGGATGATATTTTGATGGGCCACCAAGGTTTTGTTTAAGACCTGTGAATATTTGAAAACAAAGAGAAGGAAGTCAATGGAGAGGGAGGCACTAATGATGAAGAGGCAGAGGGGAGCACAGGACATGAGGCAGAAGTGGAAGGGTTCATCTTCAATAATAGGAAGTGAAATCCTTTTTCCTCTGAATTAAGGAAATAATACATGAGGCTGGGTCCCAAGATTCTTAAGTTGAAAGAGACGTGAGTAGGAGAAACTTGTGGTAAGTGGTCTGGATCTTTTTAGCAATACGGAAAGCCAGATGGAATAAAAAAAAAAAGAAGAAGAAGAAAGAAGAAAACCAGGTGGTTTTGCTAAAAGTTAAGCTCAGAATTGGTGAAGGAATTTTGGAGTCACCACTCCAAAGATTTTTCTGGGGAATAACCAAGTGGTGAATGAAAGAACCACAAAGCACCAGCAAAGATCCAGTTGAAGTTGATGTGTATTTTTAGCAAAATCTGCCTTTGTCCAGGCTTGCTCTGCCAGGGCCTGAGCAGCTGGTGCTAATGTTAACTGCTGTTAATAAAGAGTTTGGATTTTAGCCACTGAAGATATTTTGAGACATTATCCTCGTAGTTGTCCTTAACAGTAAATCAAAGACTGATATATTTGTTTTCCTCTCGTTTGACTTCAACCTGTCAGAGGCATGTAATTAGTAAGTGCTGCCTGTGGAATCCAGTATAAGGAATTTTAATCAAAACTTTTCATAGACTTATTAAACATTATAGCTATTATGAAAAGTGAAAGCTCTCAAACTTATCATAGTCTCTTTTGTTTGTAATAGTTTCTATAGCACATTTAAGTTGTAAGGTGTATATCTACTCAGGTGCAGTTTTTGAAATATTTTTGATTTACTCACAATAATATCCTCAAGTAGAAATTTGCTGACTAAATGGAAACAGATATCATTTTAGGACCTCCTTTTTTTCTATATTAGGTTGAAAATGGTGTATTTGTAGCCAACCCTCTTCAGGAACGCACAATTCTAATGAGAAAAGAGGGCGAATCTGCAAAAAGCATTAATGAGATGCTTCTAAGTAGACTTTCTCGGTATAGAGCCTCCCCGTCAGCAACCCTTGCTGCCCTGACTGGTTCCACCATCTCCAACACACTAAAAGAGGATCAAGCAGGTATGTTACTCTGTGCTTCCCAGATCTGTTTCCTTATATAGATCCGTTCAGCTATGTCTTATTGTGCACTTCCTCCATGCTGTGCAAAGCCCTTTCCTTTGCATAGTTGACCTTATTTGGTCTTCCAGTCATTGTCCAGCTTTTTATTCCAAGCCAATACATGTTGTAGGCTATGGACATAAATTCATATGAACCTGTAGGAATGCAAAACAACCCCATGTTAAACTGTAAACATCTTATCATCGTCACCATTCGTATAAATTAGTTGATTTCATATTTCACATATGCTTTGTGAATGTGAAAACCTGATACTTAGCATCATCTTCCTTAAATACAGTCTTGACCAAGCAAATAACAGAAAAGCCTTCTACAGTAGATATTTTGTTTTTTAGAATTTATCTTTTAGTTTTTGTAACTTAATGTTTTAAAATAGATAATACATGTACAGAATTTGAAAGTCAAAATAATGTAAAAAGGTATATGCGGAGAAGTCTTATTCTCACCACGTTGGTAAATTTTATATTCTGCCCCCACCCTACCCCACCACAGGTAACTATATTTATTAGTTTTCATTTATCCTGCCAGTGTTTTTTTATGCAAGCATAATTAAAGATGAATTTATATGTTCATAATTTCTGCCTTTTCTTAATAAAATGTAGTATACTATATATACTATTCTGCACTTTTAAAGTAGGAGTTCTTAACCAGGATACACCTGTAAGGGAATGTGTTTAATAATATGTTATTAAACATACGCCCTCAAAGTTTTAGATATCATTTTATATGTATCTGTCATAATTTTCATCAGATTTTCAGAGTCATCTATGACCCCCCAAAACATTAAGAACCATTATTCCGTGGAGTTTACAGATTACATACCAAATATTTGGATTAATAACAAACTATGAACTGTAGTAAAAGATAAAGCTAGAAAAAGATACCATATGTAGAAAACTGCATCTGAATTAATAGGCATTTGATTTGATGAATTCAGTGTAATTTTATGCTTTATTTTTATAGTTGGAAATGCTAGGAAGAGAAAGTATTTATGGTTAATTTGTTATGAGACTACCAAATTAAATACTTATTAGAATTTAAGGACAGTATTTTATTTTCACAGGCTTCTATTGTATCAAAGATAAGTGGCAAAATTGTTAATAGTTTTTATGATTTGGGTAAGTGGATAATTCCAGCTGTAGAAGATACTTTCTTTTTTTTTTTTTTTTTTTGAGATGGAGTCTTGCTCTGTCACCCAGGCTGGAGTGCAGTGGCCGGATCTCAGCTCACTGCAAACTCCGCCTCGCCGGTTTAGGCCATTCTCCTGCCTCAGCCTCCCGAGTAGCTGGGACTACAGGCGCCCGCCACCTCGCCCGGCTAGGTCTTTGTATTTTTTAGTAGAGGCGGGGTTTCACCATGTTGGCCAGGATGGTCTTGATCTCCTGACCTCGTGATCCGCCCGTCTCGGCCTCCCAAAGTGCTGGGATTACAGGCTTGAGCCACCGCGCCCGGTGAAGATACTTTCTAGAGGACAGTCTTTTATGTTTCTGTTTTTGTTGTTACCTAAATAAACATTTTCATGACAAGCTGAAGGCCTGATCTGGGTTTGTCCCTTGGGAAAAAATGAAATCTTACCCTAAATAATGGAAATACTAAAGGAATGCTTATTGAAAATATGTAAAATATCAAAATAAGACCTCAGAAGGCAAGGATATATTTAGAATTTGGTAGAAATGTGCACGCTTTGGTAGCACATATACTGGAATTTGGTAGAAACTGGTATCTGTATTCTAAACATGTGGTCTCATTGTACTTTTTTTTTTTTTTTTTTAAGAGATGAGGTCTTGCTATGTTGCCCAGGCTGGTCTCAAACTCCTGGGCTCAAGCAATCTGTGGATTCTTTAACATGATGTTGCTACATTAAAAATTCACCAGTTATAAACCAAGAAACTTTTCAAAAGTAAGCGAACATACAAGGTGTCTATATGTTTTTGGCCAGGCGCAGTTCCTTACACCTGTAATCCCAGCATTTTGGGAGGCCGAGGCGGGTGGATCACCTGAGGTCAGGAGTTCAAGAGCAGCCTGGCCAACATGGTGAAACCCCATCTCTACTAAAAATACAAAAATTAGCCGGTCTTGATGGCGGGCACCTGTAATCTCAGCTGCTTGGGAGGCTGAGGCAGAATTGCTGGAACCCAGGAAGCGGAGGTTGCAGTGAGACGAGGTGGCACCATTGTACTGCAGCCCAGGCCGACAATGGTGAGACTCGGTCTCAAAAAATAAAAAATAGAAAAGCTTTTATTCCATTATAAACTAATACCTATTACCATGTTAATAAGGGTATGTCTATTAAAAACATCTTGGTGAAAATGTTATACTCACAAAGTTGCTAATTTTCCAATTATTGCTGTCTTGAGGTTTCTTACCAGTGGAAATTTATCTTCTTGAATTTATGTCCTTAATGAAGAATATACTTGGTGGGGGCTTGCAGCTTAAAAAAAATAAAACTTTTTAGAAGCACAAACATTCAAAACAAATATCAGATAGATTAGGTTTCACTTTACTCACTCTTCTAATCTAAACCATCTAAAAATGATTTTCATCTATCTAGGCTATAGATAATAAGTTATATTTTACAGCCTGACAGCTTTCTAAGTAAAGCACTCTGATTGATTTTTTGTTGACATAATCAATCCTTCCTAGGCTTGTATATAGAAAATCCGTAAATTCACTCCATGTTTTAGATATGCCAGTAAGGGAGATTAAAGTACATTTTACACCTCTTGATTAGAAGCAATAATTATTTTCCTAATGACAGTTTATGTCATTGACCCTTTTAAACAAGAAAAATGTATGTAAAGGGTTATAATAAATTACACAGCTATAAAACTGTTCTGTGATAGATATTGTGAAAACTTTCATTAGGTTGAAATTTTTGGCCAATTTCATGTCGAAAGCTGCTTGTTATGAGTTTAATATCACAAACCTGTCAAGAATTTGTTCTATATAAAATGGAAAAAAAAAAAAAACAAGATCTTGATTGGAATATAGGTTGTTCATCCCAAATCTAAAGATCTAAAATGCTCCCAAATCTGAAACTTTTTGAGTGCCTACATGATGCTCAAAGGAAATACTCTCACTAATCTCAGATGTAATGAGTAAATAAATAAAAACAAAGGAAATGTTCATTGGAATATTTTGAATTTTGGATTTTTCAGTTAGGAATGCTCAGCTCTTAAGTATAATGCAAATATTTTAAATTCTGAAAAAATCTGAAATCCAAAACACTTCTGGTCCTAAGCATTTCAGATAAATGTACTCAACCTATATCAGTTTTCTAGGGGAAACGCAAACAAATAGTAGGATTCTTCTCTTATTTTGAGATTTAGTCCATGTGAGGATTTTTTGTTTTTAGAATAATTTGTGGAGTCATGATGGCATATTGAGGATTGGGAACACATTCAAGAAATGTTCAGACCATATAAATAGGAGGCTCAGGGTCAGGCTGTGGAGCCAGAAGATACTTATTTTTTTCCTTCTATTACTTCTTACTCTGTTTTCCTTATCTGGAAATCTGTTTTCCAAGTCTTAGTTTGAGTTTGGGTCTCCCTCTTTATATCCTAATCTGTGTTGGTAATCAAATTAATTTTTGTGTCAAATATTTTGACTTAGCATTTTTATTCCTTTGTCCAGCAAATACTAGCTGTGGGCTGCCTCTAAAAATGCTGCGGAAGACACCCATATATACCTGTGGCACCTACTTGGTGATGCTGGTGCCTCCTCCAGGGGGATCAGGCAGCTCTGCGACCCGATCTCTTTTTGGTGGAACAAGTGGTTTGTCATCTTTAAAAAGTAAGTGAATTTTACCTGTGACACTTTCCTCAATTTATCTCAAACTCTGAAAAATAAGGCTCTCCTATTAATTATTTAAAACTCACTTTGTTAAATAGTTGTTTGCAATAGCTCTCTGATAACAAAAAATACCAATTATCAATATAGGCTAGGAAGATTTAACAATATAATTTTTTGTGGATGACATATTAGTATAGTGTTTGAAAACTATTGTCCTGTAAAATTAATAGAAATAATCAGTTCAACAAAGTTTTAGGAAATAAAATAATATTTTGTCACATTATTTACTGATGATATAGCAAGAGATCTACTCACTGTGATAGAATTTCTTTTTTTTTTAGATGGAATCTTGCTCTGTCGCCCAGGCTGAAGTGCAGTGGCATGATCTCAGCCCACTGCAACTTCTGCCTCCCGGGTTGAAGTGATTCTCCTGCCTCAGCCTCCCTAGTAACTGAGATTACAGGCATACGCCACCATGCCCAGCTAATTTTTTTATTTTTAGTAGAGATGGCATTTCACCATGTTGGCCGGGCTGGTCTCGAATTCCTGGCCTCAGGTGATCCACCCACCTTGACCTCCCAAAGTGCTGGGATTACAGGCATGAGCCACCACGCCCTGCTGATAGAATTGCAAAGCTATTAAAATACGTGTGTAAAACACCTCCATTTTAGGACACATATACAAAATACTAAGCATAAGACTTAGAAAAGCAGATGTGGAAAAATGTATTAATATTTTAAAATATACATATATTTGTATAAGGAGGCACACTACAGTAATTAAAGCAGTGTAATTTTGGCTTCAGAGTGGACACATAATTAAATGGGATAAAGTATAGAATTAAAAAAATGTTCCTCAGGCTGGGGATGGTGGTATAACTCACACACCATAAATTTTACCCCTTTAAAATATACAATTCAGTGGTTTTTAGTATGTTCACAGAGTTGTGCAGTCGTTACCACTAATCTACCCATCACCCCAAAAAGAAACCTCATATGCATCAACAGTTGCTCTCCTACTCCCTGACCCCTGGCATCTACCAATCTACTTTCTGTCTCTGTGGAGTTACCTATACTCTACTTTTCATGTAAATGGAATTATACAACATACAGCCTTTTATGACTGCTTTTTTGTTTGTTTATTTGCTTGATTTTTAATTTTTGATTTCCTTGATAGTAGCAAAATACCACTTATTATTTTGTCTCATTCTGTGCATATTATGGTGGCTGAGCTATGAATAAAATCAGGAGGAGCTATAAAAGGAGATGCAGACAGACATGTAAAAATCTTGTTTCTTCCTTGTAGTAACTATTGGGAAAATTAATCATTCAAAGCCTCAACTTTCCCATTTAAAAAAATGTGCAGATGATTATACCTACCACATAGGATAGTGTGAGGACACTTGACACATTATGGAGAGTTCTATATAAATATAGAATCATTTTTCCCTCTATGTAAATATAGTTGAGGATTGTGTCAACTGGAGAGCTGTATGATGTGAGAAGAGATGGAGAGTATTCTCTACTCATGCACAATTCCACCCTCGCTTGTAGATACTCCTTGCTGTAGTGGGCTTGGTCTCCAGGAAGAAAGTACATGGAATGAGTTTTTCTCCTTAGTGCTTGCAAATGTGCATTTGTTACTGGACACCAATGATCCTAGATCTCTCTCAGTCTTTAGCCATGGAATCACTATGTGGTTACTGAGGCTCAGACAGGTGAAGTGATGTGGTCCAAGTCTCTTGACACCAGATCCACCTCTTTTTCTTTGGTTCCAAGTTGTTCTATCCATCAGTTACACATTGCTGGGGAGGCCTTAGGAAACTTACAATCATAGCAGAAGGCAAAGGAGAAGCAGGCATCTTCATAGGTTGGCAGGATGGAACGAGTCTGTGACTGTTTTTTAAACTTAATGTTTTCGAGGTTCATTCATATTACAGCATGAATCAGTACTTCATTACTTTTTATGGTTGAATTATATTTCATTGTGTAGATAATATCCTATTTTGTTTATCCATGCATAAGTTGATGGACATTTGAGTTGTTTCTACTTTTTGGCTATTTTGAACAATGCTGTTACGAACATTAGTGTATAAGTTTTGTGTGGACATTTTTCATACTATTGGGCACATACATAGGAGTGGAATTGCAGGGTCATATGGTAAGTATATGTTTACCCTTAGAGGGACTGCTAAACTGTTTCCCAAAGTGGCCATACCATTTTACGTTCTCATCTCCTAAGTATAATGGTTCTATTTTCTCTACATCCTCGCCAACATTTGTTATTTTCCGTTTTTCTGATTATAGCCATCTTTGTGGATATGAAGTGGTACCTCATTGTGATTTTGTGCATTTCCTTAATGACTAATGATGCTTAGCATCTTTTCATGTGCTTATTGGCCATTTGTGTATCTTCTTTGGAGGAATATCTATTCCTCCAAAGTCTTTTGTCCATTTAAAGATTGGGTTTTTTGGCTGGACGCAGTGGCTCACGCCTGTAATCCCAGCACTTTGGGAGGCCGTGGCGGGCGAATCATGAGGTCAAGAGATCGAGACCATTGTGGCCAACATGGTGAAACCCCATCTCTACTAAAGTACAAAAATTAGCTGGGCGTGGTGGCACGTGCCTGTAGTCCCAGCTACACAGGAGGCTGAGGCAGGAGAACTGCTTGAACCCGGGAGGCAGAGGTTGCAGTGAGCCTAGATCGCGCCACTGCACTCCAGCCTGGCAACAGAGCGAGATTCTGTCTCTAAATAAATAAATAAATAAAGCAAAAGTAAAAATTGGGTTTTTATGTTATTGACCATCAGTCTTTTTTTTCCCCTCTTTTTTCCTACTATTACCGCATATTATGACCTTTGGTCTTATTAAATTGTGTTTAGTCTCCTTGGCATGGCTTTTTTGCTCAATTGAAATTGACCCCATTGAATTAAAGTGGGTCTTGATGGTACCATTCTTTCATGAGGATATAGCTTACACAGTGATTCTACTTTAGCGCAACAAAGCAGTAAATGCTTAAATTCCTTCTATGTCATGAGGTCAAGAGATCGAAACCATCATGGCCAACATGGTGAAACCCCATCTCTTCTAAAATACAAAAATTAGCTGGGCATGGTGGCGCATGCTTGTAGTCCCAGCTACACAGGGGTGTTCCTCTTTGGCTACTGTGGGGGCTGCTCAGAAAGTGGAAGAATTGGTGCTTGCCTTTAACAACTCAGAGTCTAGTTAGGAGAGATGACGTAGATGTGTGAGACAATGAGAAAATGATAGACAGTGCTGCATCCCTGCTGGAAGGATCCACGTGGAGCAGATTTGTGAGCTGCAGAATCTGAGAAAGAAAGGCTTATTGTGGAGTGGGGAGAAAGGAGAGACTTCATGAGGTTTTGAGTTTAAGCCATAAAGAATGGGTATTATTCATATAAGTGGCCAAGTGAGGAGAAAGCATATGTATGTTAAGTACCATGAAAAGAGATTTGGAGATCTATTTTCTACTGTCCCATTTTGTTTAATGGGACAGTAGAAAATAGAAAAAAGAGTATCATTTATGTTATAACTCAAGTTAAGCATGATGCAGATCTGGGCTACTAGGGTGATGAGAATATAAAAAAGAAGCAAACTTGAGACACAGTGCTAAAGTTTTGTTTGAAAATGGAGAAGAAAATAAAATCAGTGATAGCAATTAATGTATATATATGCTGGTGTGGATCCTTGACATATTTTAACTCATTTACTCTTTACAATAACTGTATAAGGTAGGTACTTTTATTATTTCCACTCTAGAAATGAGAAAACTGAGATGTTTAATGTCTTTCCCAGGGCCACCCAAAAGTGTTAGAGCTGGAATTGAAACTCCGAAGCCCAGAGTCCATGCTCATTACCGCTGCACCATCCTCTGTTAAGGGAAAAAGTCAGGGTGTATTAGGAAAGATTGCAGCTCAGCTGTGTTTGAGTGTACACCAAGCTTTATTGAACACTGACTAACTGCAAAGTGTTTCTTGTAAACATTTTCATCTTGTGATTTAGTGATGGTAACCCCTCTTGCAGTTACCCTTTTGATAATGTGTATCGGAAAGAACCATCATGCAAAAGGTGCCATTTTAAAAACACTTTGAAAACTATGGTTCAGTGTTAAATTTAGGAAGATTTCTGGTAGTGACAGTTTTCTTTCTGTGGTCTTATGCATGTATTCTCCATCCCTTTACCACCAATTACGACCAATATGCAACAACAAGAAAGGGGTGTGATTTTTATAAAAGTTTTGTTAAAAGCCTAAAATTTAAACTTTGAAAATAATCTTCAGGCTCATTAAACAGCTTAATGTTTGTTTCCAAAGTCCTAGCCTCCAGCTTGGTGTATAATATTTCGGATGGTCAGTTTACAAGTCGTGCAGATCTCATAGATGCTGCTGGAAGCTCACTGGGGCGTGGTGCTCTCGTACCAGGATTGGGTAAGAAATAGATGTGCACATTTCTTTGGAAAATTTAAAGTTTTAGCAAATTTCTCTTGAACTATCTTGCCAGTTCCCTGTGGCATTCTTGTTTCCTTGAAAAGAAAGACGTTTTTTGTTTTGTTTTGTTTTGTTTTTTTTAGACAGGGTCTCTTCTGTCACCTAGGCTGGAGTGAAGTGGTGTGATCTTGGCTCACTGCAGCCTCCACCTCCTGGGCTCAAGCAGTCTTCCCATCTCAGCCTCCTGAGTAACAGGGACTATGGGAATATACCACCATGCCCAGCTAATTTTGTTTATTTTTTGTAGAACCAAGGTCTCACTGTGTCACCCAGGCTGATCTCAAACTCCTGGGCTCAAGCAATCCTCCTGCCTCGGCCTCCCAAAGTGCTGGGGTTATAGGCGTGAGCCATTGTGCCCAACCAGAAAGAATTTTTTTAATATTAAATTTTAATTTTGGGAATGAGTATAAGAAATTGCCATATGTAAAATTCCTCTGAGTAAACTGCAATTGAAGATACTGTTTATTAGGTTGTGCGATAATGCCTATAAGAAATTCTCAAGGTTTATGCCATGAAAAGTTTATTTCCTGTGAGGAATTGGTATACCTGTTATTGCTAGAAAATGAACATTAAGTAATATACTGGATTTTCTCTTTGCCCTGGGTGGTAGGAAGCTTATTTCTAAGTTTTAGGCTCATTTATTAGGGCTTTTTACTGTGTATTAATATTAATTGGTTTATTATACCTGGGTTTTTAATGTAAGACACTTAAATCCTTTTTGGAAGTAGGTCACAGATAAATCAGTTACTAAGAGCTCTCTATTTTGTGAGACTTACTCCTCACACAGGAGTTAAGCAAAATTAAAAATTAAATGCTGGTTTCTTGCCGAGTCCCCACCTAGTAGCTTGCCAAGTAAATCTATGGGACTAGGGATGTGGGTTGTCAACATTAGAGAGCATCCTTGCCCTTCCACTTTGTAGCAGTGCTTGTGAGAAATATGTATACAGGTAGCTGGTGGCATGATGACTGAATATAGTATGCTCTTTTTGCAGGAGCATGTTATGACACAGTGAATAACATGCTATGGACATGCTCTAATGACTATATCGATCAGTGGTGTAACCCTGGGAATCAAGCCTTCCATTATGTCTGCCAGAGACTTGGAGTCAGTCACATTATCACTGAGCCCAAAGGTGAGGTGCATTCAGGGTCTTGCAGGAAAAGATTTCCTTCTGAAATATGAGAGAATACCACAGCATTTGTAGGTGAAAACATAGCCCAACCCCAGAATGTGTTCCCAGTTTTCCCTCTTTGAACTTTTGAAACCTAAAGTCCTTTGTTCTCTGTAACCATGAAAGATGAGTTATGATTAAGTGAATAAGTATGTAAATAAATAGAGCTTTTGAGGTAGTCCATAGACTTTTTTAAAGGAAAATTGTTATGTCCTTCCTGAACTTGTTGGAACTTTGTTGCAAAAATTATTTATATTTGGCATGGGATTGTATACTGTTGTAATGTTTTGCATTGATAATGACTTATTTATATACAAACTTAGATGGAATTACCAGTGAAGGACCTTTGTATTTTTTAATATTAATATGAACATTCTTAATATTAAGTTAATATTAACGTAAAATCTTGTGGCTTTAAAGTCAACTATGCTAATATGGAGGAATTAATCACTCAGCAAGTCCCCTACCCATAAAGCAACACTAAAACAGGTAATTATCAAAAACAACTATTTCCAGGCTCTGGAAATTGCCAAGGCATACACCAAATTGAGAGTTGTTATTCATTTTAAAAAGCCCTGAACTTTGGGTTCTAGAACTGCTCCGATCCTCCACCTCAGTCTGCTGTGGGAGAATTACTGTGCTGACCACCTCAAGCTTGGTCAGCATAATAATTCTCTCGGGGTGGGGAAGATTGTGAAAAGCAGCAGCTTTGCTGCCAGAGGGGGCTGACTTGATAGGGAGCAAAGCGTGGAAAAACCTCATGTCCAGTAGCATTGTCAGTAACAGTAGTCATCTTGGTGGCAAACAAACAGAGACCCGTGGCTCAGCAGGCCTTAGATCTTGACCCCAGTTAGGGCAAGCAGTGGCCCAGCCGACTAGCTAGAAGTTTACTAGTGAGATCTGGATAGTGAGAAAGCTGTGAGGGACCACACGCCTACACAGAAGAGGCCTCTTGCACAAGCCTAAGCTACTCGCACAATTCTGGCTAAACATGAGTCTGCATACACATGCAAAGATGTGAGAGGGCCCAACAGGAAGCAAAAACCAGAGCAGAGTTTAAAACCATGTGAACTTTGCTGCACTTCCCCCAAAACACACAGATCCATCCAGGGTGAAAGTGTTACTGGCTCAAGGTGTTTGAGTACAATCATTGGTTGACAACCACTAAGGAATACAGATAGGGGTGACCCCTAGGAAGCCAGGCTGAAAAAGAAAAACAAGAATAATTAAAAATAAATGGAGCTGGGCGTGGTGGCTCACGCTTGTAATCCCAGCACTTTGGGAGGCCGAGGTGGGCAGATCACCTGAGGTCAGGAGTTCGAGACCAGCCTGGCCAACATGGTGAAACCCCATCTCTACTAAAAACACACAAAAAATTAGCTGAGCGTGATGGCAGGCACCTGTAGTCTCAGCTGTTTGGGAGGCTAGGGCAGGAGAATCACTTGAACTGGGAGGCTGAGGTTGCAGTGAGCCGAGATCACACCATTGCACACCAGCCGGGGCAACAAGAGTGAACTCTATCTCAAAAAAATAAAATAAGATAAGATAAAAAAATAAATAAATAAATAAATGAAAGAAAGAAAGAAACAAGGATTTGAGAAAATAAACTGAGCAGAGAAATCAGTAACCACGCAATACAGGAGAAATGCAGATGTTGGACTAATGACTTTAAAGTCAGATGAAGACTTAAAGCAGCCATTATAAACACATTTAAAAAACTAAAGGAATCCAAGTTTAAAAAAATTAAAGGTAAATATGATGACTATGATCAAGCAAATTGAGAATTTCATTAAAGAGATTATTTAAAAAACAACAACAACAACAACAAAATGGAAATTCCAGGTTTGAAAAGAAAAATTCAGTAGAGTGGCTCAACAGCAGATTTGAGCTGCTGGGAGAAGAAAGCAGCAAACCTGGGCCATAGATTGGTAGAGCTGTTCTGTCTGAAGAGCAGAACAGGACACTTGGGGAGTACTGGTCAGAGGTTTGTAGAATAGAATGTCCTTCCCTGTGGACATCTGATGCTTTCTCATGGTTAAACTGAAGTTATGGATTGGGGGAAGAATACCACAGAAGCGATATCCCCTTCACATTACATCTATTCCAAGGTACATGGTATTGATATGACTTATTACTAGTGATAATAAAAACTGATCACTTGGTTTAAATGATATCTGCCAGGTTTCCCCACTATAAAGTTACCATTTCTCCCTTTCCATACTCTGTTAGTCTCAGCCACACTGAAGGGAGGGGTAATTAAGCTCCACCTCCTAGAAGAAGTGTATCAGAGAACTTGTAGACTTGGTCCTTCAGAGGACCAAAGCCAGTTCATGTAGACGAATGTTTATCAGCACAGTAATTATTATCTCTAGGGTCAGTTTTTTTTCTCAGCTTTCATTCTCGAATTTGGTATTTGTGTAAATTTACTAAAACTTGGTGAGTTGTGCATTTAGAGTGGGCGAGTTTTATGGAATATAAATTATATCTTGATAAAGCTGTTTTTTTGAAAAAGCAAAAAGTAGAAAAGAAAGTCCACTTTGTATTACTGACTCCCAAGCCTCTTGCCTGAACTCCAGACTACGGATTCACTTCCACTTGGTTATCTAATGGGCATTTTCAGCTTAACATGTCAAAACATGAGGAACTATTTATATACAGAGGTTCTAATATGGAGCAGCCATAGGATGTGGAGAGGTTTTACTAGAGTGGCTACCAGCAGGGGCTGTGGACTGAGGTGGCCTGAATCCAAATCCCAGTTCTACCACTTCTTAGCTGTGTGACCTAGGGCAAGTTCCTTAACTTCTCTGTCTCTTGGTTTATTGCTCTACAAAACAGGGCTAAAATAGTCTTAAGTTGAGAACCATGTAAACCATTCAGCCCATTCTTCAGCATATAAAAAGGGCTCAGTAAGTGGTAGCTACTTCCGTTCCAAACAAATGAACTCCCGAAGTGTTTTCACCCCAGCACCTGTGGCAGGGAGAAGGGTTCTCTGGCAGCAGTGAAAGAGATTATAGCCAAAATACCCTTTTCTAGTGTGCACACACCTTTTGTATGTCAGAGGTCTATTCTTTGGGGACCACCCATAGAGATGTCTTTCCTCACTCAGTTTCCTTTTCATCTTCTAGAAGAGGCTATAACCACGAATGAGGTTATAAACCAATTATTGCACCACGTTGGTGCGATGTGCATACACCAACTTAATCTTCTTGCCACCAACCCCAATCTTCCAATCACAAGTGTCTTGGGCAAGCAGCATCCAATTGAAGCACACCATCTTAGCAGTATTTGTGACATTATGGAGAAAGCCATGGTTAATGGAGATACCTGTATTATACGCTGCATTCTCGTTGTCTTTCAGGTAAATACATTGTTTTGAGATAAATAAGATGATAGAGAAAAGGAAACGCAAACCTTGGCTTCAGCCAGTTCATTTTTACCAGAAAAATTTAATGACTTTCCTGTTCTGTATCCTACCACCTTCTAATCCTGTAGTTAGAATTATCATATTCATTGCACTGTGATTAATGGAGTATTGCTATACATAGCTTATTACAATTAATATATGTAAAATATTTACTATAATTATACCATTACACAATAGAAGAGATTGTGGTTAAAAAAAATCCACCTGGTTATTTGTTCATAGGGTATCTACCGTGTACTTTCTTTGTAGGGATAATTTTATCCCCAGTAGAATTAGCATTTTTAGATAGACTCCTTATGTTTCTGTAGGTGGTATTTAAATTTTTCTTCAGCCCACAAACTGAAAGGAATCGAGACATCATTCGACGGTCGGGATTGCTTCTTTGGCAGTTGTTGATGGCACCAAAAGATCAAATTTGCCCTGAAATTCAGAAGGAAGTCTGCCTTGCCATCAGGTAAACAGCTAATGATTTTCGTAATGCTCTCTGCAAAATGGTTCTTCTGCAAGGCATTGTAATCTTCCCTGAAAGCTGGTAGTATAAATGCCTCTTACCCCATCCCACAGTCAGGACCTCATGGATTGGGGATAATTTCACTGGAGAGGGGTTTATAGCCCCACCTTTAGAGGACCAAAGCCAACTGTGTACCTGCATTTCCTTATCTCACTGTTTGGATCTAAAAAAAAAAAAAAAAAACCCTTTAAGTGGATATTTTGATTATTTGCAGGCTGATGTTCTCATTTTGCAGAGTGTGGCAGGGTGGTTAAGAAGCAGGCTTTGGCAACAGGCAGATCTGGGTTCTAGACTTTGCCACTCACTAGTGTGACCTTGGTTTAAGGTTCGCATTTCCTTAGCTGTAAGATGAGCATAAAAATAGCACCTATTTTATGGGTTTGTGAGGTTTTCCTAAGGTAAGGCCTGATGCAAAGTAAGTGCTCAAAAATGCAAGTCTTTATGAATCTGTTTAAAGCTTTTGAGACAAGAGAGCAGAATTTATAGGCCATTTTCTATTTCTTTTCAGTCTTTTTTTTTGTTTTTGTTTTTGTTTTTTGAGACGGAGTCTCGCTCTGTGCCCCAGGCTGGAGTGCAGTGGCGCAATCTCGGCTCACTGCAAGCTCTGCCTCCCAGATTCACACCATTGTCCTGCCTCAGCCTCCTGAGTAGCTGGACTACAGGCGCCCGCCACCGTGCCCGGCTAATGTTTTGTATTTTTAGTAGAGATGGGGTTTCACCGTGTTAGCCAGGATGATGTCGATCTCCTGACCTTGTGATCCGCCCGTCCTGGCCTCCCAAAGTGCTGGGATTACAGGCATGAGCCACCACGCCCGGCCTTTTTTTGTTTTTTTTTTAGTTCAGTGAACTTTTTTTCTTTTTGCTTTTTTGAGACAGAGTTTTACTCTTGTTGCCCAGGCTCGAGTGCAGTGGTGCGATTTCAGCTCACCGCAACCTCCGCCTCCCGGGTTCGAGTGATTCTCCTGCCTCAGCCTCTCAAGTAGCTGGGATTACCATCATGTGCCACCACGCCTGGCTAATTTTTGTATTTTTAGTAGAGATGGGGTTTCACCATGTTGGCCAGGCTGGTCTCAAACTCCTGACCTCAGATGATCCACCCACCTTGGCCTCCCAAAGTGCTGGAATTACAGGTGTGAGCCACCGTGCCTGGCCTCAGCGAGCTTTTATACAGGAATACAGCCTTAAAGTGACTATAACTATAATTTAGTTTCCAAGAGAGAGCTGAATGGTTGGTCTGAAAGATCTGTATGACAGGGGTGAGCATAGATGACAGGAAGTTGTTTTCCTTCCACAGCGCATTATGCTTCAATCTCTTTCTGTGGAGCATTAAGGCAGTGATTGAAATCTGGTGCTCTGAGGAAACTTTTGGAGGGGATGGGTATATTCACTATCTTGATTATGGTGATGGTTTCTTTGGTGTATACATATGTCAGACTTATCAGATTGTACACTGTAAATATGTGCACTTGATTAAATGTTAAACCTCAATTAAAAAAGAAAAGAGGCTGAATGCAGTAGCTCATACCTATAATCCCAGCACTTTGAGGGGCCATGGCAGGAGGATAGCTGAGGCCAGGTTTGAGACCAGTCTGGGCAACATAGTAAGACCTTGTCTCTACAAAAAAATAAAAATAGGCCGGGCGCGGTGGCTCAAGCCTGTAATCCCAGCACTTTGGGAGGCCGAGACGGGTGGATCACGAGGTCAGGAGATCGAGACCATCCTGGCTAACACGGTGAAACCCCGTCTCTACTAAAAAATACAAAAAAAACCTAGCCGGGCGAGGTGGCGGGCGCCTGTAGTCCCAGCTACCCGGGAGGCTGAGGCAGGAGAATGGTGTGAACCTGGGAGGCGGAGCTTGCAGTGAGCTGAGGTCCGGCCACTGCACTCCAGCCCGGGTGACAGCGAGACTCCATCTCAAAAAAAAATAAAATAAAATAAAAATAAAAATATAAAAACAAAATTAGCCCAATGCCCTGGCAAGCACCTGTAGTCCCAGCTATTTGGGAGACTGAGGTGGGAGGATCACTTGAGCCTGGGAGGTCAAGGCTGCAATGTGCCGAGATCACACCACTGCACTCCATGCACTCCAGCCTGCGCGACAGTGAGATCCTATCTAAAACACACACACGCACGCACACACACAAATAAATTAATGAAAAGAAAAAAGATTCTGATGCCATTTGCAATGTTGTTCTTCCCTTCTCTTTGAAAAAGCTGAGAATTAGAAATTTACTTTCTTAATTGTTTTTTTGGGGAGGCACAATTTGATATATGTAGGCTTGACTACATTGACTTTTCATAGCTTACCAATTCTCTTTAACCAGTTCTGCATCTAACCCCAAGTAATTTATTTTGGTAATTCACAGGAAGAGGAGGAGAGGGATGACATTTATCAGGGAAGTAATTGGACTGTATCGTGACAGTGAATTTAGGTTCAAATGCCTTTTTAGGCCAGGTGCAGTAGCTCACACCTGCAATCCCAGCACTTTGGGAGGACAAGGCAGGTGGATCGCTTGAGCTCAGGAGTTTAACCTGGGCAACATATTGAGACCCTGTCTCAAAAATTTTTAATGCCTTTTTAGTGATAAAAGTTTTTTCGGCCGGGCGCGGTGGCTCAAGCCTGTAATCCCAGCACTTTGGGAGGCTGAGACGGGCGGATCACGAGGTCAGGAGATCGAGACCATCCTGGCTAACACGGTGAAACCCCGTCTCTACTAAAAAAAAAAAAAATACAAAAAACTAGCCGGGCGAGGTGGCGGGTGCCTGTAGTCCCAGCTACTCGGGAGGCTGAGGCAGGAGAATGGCGTAAACCCGGGAGGCGGAGCTTGCAGTGAGCTGAGATGCGGCCACTGCACTCCAGCCTGGGCAACAGAGCAAGACTCCGTCTCAAAAAAAAAAAAAAAAAGTTTTTTCACAGTTTTATATAATCAAATTGACATCTTTAATAAAAATAAGAATTTAAATATTTAGAGTTTTGATTTTCTAGAACATTTGCTTAAAGGTTTTTGACTTTTTTGTCGTTTCAGCTCTGGTTTAAATATCTTGTACCCAGGTGAAACTGAAATCAATAACTTACTTAAACTGGTCTTAACAGAAGGTAAGAATTATCCTTTAATTATCTTTGAATAGCCGTCCTTTTTTTGTCCCCAAGGAAACAACTGCATATTAAGATAATTGATACTTCTTCATATATGTTAGTCAGCATATTTTAAAAATATATATGCAGGCCAGGCACAGTGGTTCACACCTGTAATCCCAGCACTTTGGTAGGCTAAGGCGGGAGGATCACTTGACCCAGGAGCTCAAGACCAGCCTGGCCAGCAAAGCAAGACCCTGACACTACAAAAAATAAAAACAATTAGCTGGCCATGGTGGCCCATACCTTGTTGTCCCAGCTACTCAGGAGTCTGAGGCAGGAGGATTGCTTCCGCCCAGGAGGTTGAGGCTGCAGTGAGCTATGATGACACAACTACACTCTAGCCTGGGCAACAGAGCCAGACCCTCTCTCAGAAAGAAAGAAAAAAGAATGTATCTGCATATATGCTTACACTTCAACCAGATTGAAAGCAAAAACCGTGTTTTATATATCTTCAAGCTTTATAAACTGTCTCCACTGCTTAGCATAATGTGTGTGACTGTAGATGTTTAACAAATAAAAGGATCACTTATTGGTGATTTCTAAGCCACTTGTCTTC
Source organism: Piliocolobus tephrosceles (assembly GCF_002776525.5). NCBI lineage: Eukaryota > Metazoa > Chordata > Mammalia > Primates > Cercopithecidae > Piliocolobus > Piliocolobus tephrosceles. The sequence continues at coordinate 109,902,394 of NC_045443.1, read as the reverse complement.
ACACATTGGAGCCTAACATTTTAAGTTACACTAAACAACACAACAAAAGGTACTGTGTTAAAGACAGTTGGCATTTAAAAGCAGCATTAAGGAATGAAAAATCACACTTCATAATATATCAAAAAGGTAATTACACTTTAATCAGGATGCTGGTTAAAAAGTCGGATTCAGCCGGGCGCAGTGGCTCAAGCCTGTAATCCCAGCACTTTGGGAGGCCGAGACGGGCGGATCACGAGGTCAGGAGATCGAGACCATCCTGGCTAACACGGGGAAACCCTGTCCCTACTAAAAAATAAAAATAAAAAATATTAGCCGGGTGAGGTGGCGGGCGCCTGTAGTCCCAGCTACTCGGGAGGCTGAGGCAGGAGAATGGCATAAACCCGGGAGGCGGAGCTTGCAGTGAGCTGAGATCCGGCCACTGCACTCCAGCCTAGGCGACAGAGCGAGACTCCGTCTCAAAAAAAAAAAAAAAAAAAAGTCGGATTCGTTGTGATGTCATTTTTGCTGCTTTTATTTGTATAAGTCCGTATGTCTGGTGCCCCTAGCTTGCCGACAATCTGTTTGTTTAAAAACTTTTTAAAAATAGCATCAGTTTTCGAGGAGTCATTACCAGGGTAGTTGATGGAGCTTTGTTCTGTGTTAGGAGAGAGAAACAGTGGACTCTCCCAGCTACGGGATGTGATCCTAACCAACCTGGCCGAACAGCTCCAAAACAACCGATTTGGCAGTGATGAAGATGATCATTACAGGTGACAGAAGTTATATTATTCACTCCTAGCCTTTGTGTTCTCAGTTTACATTTCAATGTGTTTGATTAACTTTAGTCTCCTGTTATAATTAATATGATCGGTAGCATGTTAAACCTAAAGCATGGACCAGTTGAAAGATAATAGATTCTGTAGTTCCCCTCAGAACTGATAATTGCACATTTCCATTTTATCAGTAAAGTAAGTTGGGCTTGGGGAAAGGGTCTTTAGCAAAAATAACAGATGGAATTTATTTAGGAGATCTTGGTTCAGAGTACTGTCCAAATTGCTGGTTTATGAGAAAGGCTGAGTATGTGTGTTAGAGCTGGTGAAGGGGACGAAGGTGTTGTTTTTCTGTTATTTATAAAATACTTTGACTTTGTAGTTGGGTGCCATTTGATTTCTATAAGTTTGATTTAAATAGTATACCTAGTTATTAGCATTATTAAGGTGATTTGCTTACAGAATCAATTATGTATCTTCTATTTGTCATCTTATACTAATTATATAAAATTTATCCTTTTATGACTAAACCGTCAATAAACATTTTTCCTGCACTTTAAAGACTAAATGATGAACTTTTACACTACATTCTGAAGATTGTTGTACGAGAATCCTGTATCTTAATCACCAAGTGCCAAACTGTCTCTAAAGATGATTTTCAAAAGCTCCTTTCAACTGTGCCTGTAAGTAAAAATGTGTTTAATGAAAGCAAAATTATATCAAGCATCCCTGTTTTCATTTTATTGTATTGACCAGTGTGTATATACGTACAGACTTAAAATAATTTATGAAAGGCCGGGCGCAGTGGCTCACGCCTGTAATCCCAGCACTTTGGGAGGCCAAGGTGGGTGGATCACCTGAGGTCAGGAGTTCAAGACCAGTCTGACCAACATGGTGAAACCCCATCTCTACTAGTAATACAAAAATTAGCAGGGTGTGATGGCGCACGTCGGTAATCCCAGCTTCTTAAGAGGCTGAGGCAGGACAATCACGTGAACCCAGGAGGTGGAGGTTGCAGTGAGCTAAGATCGCGCCATCACACTCCAGCCTGGGTGACAGAGCAAGACTCCGTCTCAAATAATAATAATAATAATAATAATTTATGAAAGTCAGTGGATGACTCTTCACCTTAGAAATGTAGAACTAGACAAATGCACTTGAAAAACTTTCCAAAGACTATTCCCCCTGCTTAAATTGCTTGATGCAATAAATTGATCAGATTTGGGGGTTTTTGTTTTATCTAGTGAGAGTGTTTTTCTCTTATTAATGTTTAAATTTACATTGTTTTCTAAACCATGAGTGTTTTATAGAGACCAGTAGGAATCAAAAGATTCTTTTAAGGGTTTGGGTATTCTTCTGTAATGGAGATGTGTGTGAGAGGGAGGGGGAAGAATAATTATTAAGAGGCAAAAATTCAAGTAAGTATTCTAATTAGTGAGGGTTGTGTACCAAAAGGCAGAAAGTTATAGTAAATGTGTCAGAGTATGTATGGAAAGTCATGTGGAAATAAGTCATCTGAAAAACTAACTTGGTCTGTTTTGTGTACTTTCTCTTTTTGTTTTCTTTGTCAAAATCTTTTAAAAACGTGAGGATTACATGATCCCTCTTTCAGTAGGGTTTAGATCATTTAAATGCCCTTATTTGTATTAAAGGCTGCATCCTCCTGCCTGCGCTATCTGATGGCAGTTCAGAATCACCTTCTCAGTAACACTATTTTGATTAAACCTGATGAGAATGATGACAGTGACAGCTCCTTGCAGGGAGAGACATTGAAGGTACAGGTAAACACCAAGCTTTATTTTAACGATTCGTTCTACCCAGTGTGAAAAGCAGCTTAATTGGCTAAATTTCTGTGTATTATGATGTCAGAATTCACCTTGTGGCTTATATTCTTGTGAGAGGTAACATTAGGCCACTCATTCCATAGATTTTTTATGTCATTGCTCAGTAGTCACCTACTTGTGACACTCATAATGTGTCATCCATGTGCTCCTGTCAACCTTTTTGTGCCTTTGTTTACTTCCATCTTCTTTTAAGAACTATAAAATATGGCACTTACAAGTGATCTCATGTGTACCTGAAAGTTATAGTTACATAGACATATATATATATATATATGTATGTATAAATCAATCTTGGAGCATTAAATAATTTCAAAATTTTTGATGGTTTATTATATTCTCTTGATTAAAATAACTTTTAAAAGGTGATAATTTTCACAATCTTTGTATGAAATAATCTAATTTCTAAACCTATAGTCAATTTCATTTTCTATAATTATTTTTAAATTAGCTTCTGTGTAAACTCACTAACTTGTTCCCACATGACAATTTATAGCAGTCCAAAGATTTTTTTATAGCTGTGGTTGTTATAATTTTGACAGATGCTCAAGGCTGTTGTTTGCATTGTTCTTCAGAATTTCATCTTTGTGGGAGAATCAGAGAAATCAACAAGAACTTTATTCTTTCTTAAAATGTTAAACACACTGAAAAATCAACCAAGGAAGCCATAGTTAAAGATAAAAGCCAATGCAGTTTGCCCCTTTCTTACTCCTTCATGCATATATCTATTTAAATCATACATCTGATAGTTTGTACTTATTGTACTTATGAGTTTATCTCATTGTATAATCCATTTTCAAATAGGCAGACATACATGCACTTTTAATTTAAGTTGTTGATAATATTTATTTAACTTCTCTTGCCTTAGTTTTCTCATCAGTAAAAAGGGACAATAACATCTTCTTTGTAAAGTTGCTGTATTAACAACAAGCCCTGTAAATACCTGGCACTTTGCTGCCATGTGGTATGAAGTCAGTAGATGATCGTGCATGTCATTAGTGTGACTTAAAACGTGATTTGACTCATTATTAGTTCAGAGTTCCTACTCTCTTAATGATTAAAAAAAACTCAATAATACTTGTAACAGCTGGGTGTGGTGGCTGCCACCTGTAATCTCAGCACTTTGGGAGGCTGAGGCAGGTGGATCACTTGAGGCCAAGAGTTCAAGATCAGCCTGGCCAACATGGCGAAACCCCATCTCTACTGAAAAATACAAAAATTAGCCAGGCGTGATGGTACTCCCCTGTAATTCCAGCTACTGGGGAGGCTGAGGCATGAGAATTGCTTGAACCCAGGAGGTAGAGGTTGCAGGGAGCCCTGATCACACCACTGCACTCCAGCCTGGGTGGCAGAATGAGACTCTGTCTCAAAAAATAATAACAATCATAATAAAGACCCCGGAAAATTCCAACAATGAGAAAGTTTTTTCTATTTGAAGGCTAAATTTTAGCCTTAGTAGATTCTTTTTTGTTTTTTTGAGATGGAGTCTCACTTTGTTGCCCAGGCTGGAGTGCCGTGGTGCAGTCTGGCTCACTGCAACCTCCATCTCCTGGGTTCAAGTGATTCTCCTGCCTCAGTCTCCCGAGTAGCTGGGATTACAGATGTGTGCCACCATGCCTAGCTAATTTTTGTATTTTTAGTAGAGATGGGGTTTAACGTGTTGTCCAGACTGGTCTTGAACTCTTGACCTCAAGTGATCCACCTGCCTCGACCTCCCAAAGTGCTAGGATTATAGGCATGAGCCACCATGCCTGGTATAGCATTAGCAAATTCTTAATTAAACCATAGAGAGAAAGGTAAAGACTCTTAGGAAAGGCTGAATAGGCTCAGCTATCTAGGTTTCTGGGGAAACATGTCCCCTAAAGAGTTTGTATTTTTTTAACTGAAAATCATTGTAAACTAAACATTTCTATAATGTTAGCTAGTCCTTCTTAACACATTATTTAGTATTTGTACTCCCACGAACTCTGTAATAGTTATTTTAATATTTAATAGCCTGTAACTGCTTGCTACCTTAACTGAATTTTTTTAACTGCCTGTTTTTAACTGTGATGGGTTTAGGACATTGAGTAAAGGGTCACTTGTACTGTTTCAGAATGTTGTGTTTTTGTCTCATTTTATTCACCGCCTCTACATGCGCATTTTACTGTTCTGTTTTTCTCTTTAGCTATCCTCATACCACCCAAGGCAGTCTTCCACCTGGACAGTTTCTGGGCTGGCCACCAGGAGCTCTCTTGTGCTGGATGGGATGGGAGATATTTCTTGTGCTGGCTGGGATGGGAGCCTTTTCTCCTAGGGACTCAGTGTGATCCCTCTGAAATACTGCGTATTTCTGTCAGCTCTCCAGACCTTGGCCTCCCAATTTGCTACTTGTCATTCTAGCAGAATTTACTGCTTTGGGCTTATTCTGGCCACCTCATTATTTCATTTGGAAATGCATCATTAAATACATCATTTCATGTTGTCATTGTGAACGTATGTTCGTCGCAAAGCTTAAAAATAATATGATGATATTTTCTGCCTAGGAGCTAAAAGTCAGTATTTTGGCTCTTGCCACCCAAATCCTGACTGGATGTGATGAAGTGTTGGAAATGCTACAGCAGGTCACAACTGCCCTCATAAATAGTGACATAGCAGACCGTGAGCAGAGGTGAGGAATGGATGGTGGGCTGTGACCAGCTGCCCTGTGGGAAGAAAAATTTGTTTATTGAAATTAAATATTTTTAGAATATAGAAGGATCAATTTTTTGTGAGAATAGGCTAAAAGGGCAAGTGTTTGAAAGCCAAGTGCAGTCACACTCTTTTGTGTGCTTTCAGGTGAGATTGGGCCAACAGCCATGATCTAAGGGTAGCGAAGTTGTGGAGGGCACAGCCTAATCTCTGCCACTTGAGACTTCTACCGCCATCACTCCCAAAATGGCCTTTCCTTTAATTATCGAGGTCAGCACCATGCACACTTAGTTTCCTCATGATAAAGACTTTTGGGAGGAATAAGTGACTTATCAACTGCTACACAAAGGATGACACTGATGTGGTACCTCAAGATTTTACTGTAATTTTACTTCTCCAAATACATGTCTGACCTCTCTTTCACAGTAATAAAGCCCTTTCTCAGCCCTTCACATTAAAATTTCTGCTGTAACCCCGTCTTTACTAAAAATACAAGAAAAAAAATATTAGATGGGCACGGTGGCAGGCACCTGTAGTTCCAGCTAGTGGGAGGCTAAGGCAGGAGAATGGCCTGAACCCCAGAGGCGGAGCTTGCAGTGAGCCAAGATTGCGCCACTGCACTCCAGCCTGGGCGACAGAGCGAGACTCCATCCCCCCCAAAAAAAAATTCTGCTCTGGTTTGATTTTAGAGGTGCATTGCATACTGCGTTTTTTGACAATTTGCATGTTGGAGCTGTAGATCTAAAAGAATCCTACAGTGTAATTTTTGCTTCCGTAACCCTGTCTGTTCCTATGGACTTGGTTCTTACCCACTCCCAGAGAGCAGATAGGAGGTTGGGATTGAGAACAATATAACCCAGATAGGTGTTGCATTGAGGCTTAGTAATACGTAGTTCAGTCTAATGGGAGAGCCTGGGTTTCTGGTTCCACTACTAATATCCTAAGTAGCCTTAAGGAATTTACATAATCCTTTCTTTCTGCATTCCTTAATTCTTCTAGCAGAGGACAGGGATATTAAAAATGTGATTTTAAAGATAAATTAAAAATTTGACTACTTAAATGAGTCAAAATCATAGAGACAGAAAGTAGAATGGTGTTTACGGGGGACTGGGGGCAAGGGGAAAATGAGGAGTTATTGCTTAATGGTATAGAGTTTGGGTTTTATAACACAAAAAGAGTTGTGGAGATGGATGATGGTGATGGTTGCACAACATTATTTAATAACACTGAAATGTACACTTAAAATGGTTAAGATGGTAAATGTTATGCTGTGTTTATTTTACCGTAATAAAAAAAAATTGGGGGAAGAAATCTGCCTGCTTCTGCATGCCCTAGACAAGCCTCAATTTCTCTAGACCAGTAATGGATGTCACAGCTCTGGGCAGGTGAATCAATGTTGTAGCCATTCAATTCCTCCTTTTTAGAGTCACTGTGTAGCATAGTGACCAGCAGCCCCAGAGGCGGGGGAACTTTACAGGTAGTAACCATTGGCATTTTAGAATCCATTTGTAAAGTACTTCAAAGGTGCTATGAAATGCACCATGTAGCAACCTAGAACCTAGAACCTAAGTGGTTCATACACCTGTAATCCCAACAGTTTGGGAGGCCGAGGTGGGAGGATCACTTGTACCCAGGAGATCAAGGCTGCAGTGAGCTGTGATTGTACCACTGCACTCCAGCCTGGGTGACAGAGTGAGACCCTGTCAAAAAAAAAAAAAAAGGCAGCTTATAAATTTTTTGGCAAAGATCAGAGACTGAAGGTGAAATCTATTAATAGCTTTCTTTCTGTTCTTCCCCTCTCCCTCAGTGGCAGAAGGTGGAAAATTTGTGGACTGAATTGCTATCACTGAAAGTGCTTAAGTGGTTTAAGGAGGTGCAGTTTAGGAGAAATTGTCAGATAAAGATGGCATTAGTGCTTCTTCACATGTTTGGGCATTGCTTAGGCTGTGTGTTTTTCTTGAACTTTTTGTAGGTTAAAAGGCTTGGAACAAGTTACTAAGGCTACTATGCTTGGTCACCTTCTTCCAGTGTTACTGACCTCCCTGATGCATCCAAATTTACAGACTCTGATCATGGCCGATGCCCTGATGCCTCAGCTAGTGCAGCTGGTACTCTATACAAGCCAGGTATGATCCTTGGTGTGCCAAAGTGAACTGCTTTTTGGCCAACCTGCTTCATAAGGTGGCTGTTTGCTTTCACTGAAGGCAGAATAAACATAATCCTGCCTTTCAGAAACCAAGGGAAATAATGATGGAACGAAGAAAAATATTGTGTCATAAAAATAAACAAATAACAAGGGAAAACATTTTATTTGTTTGACTAAATTACTAACTGCAATCTTTTAGCAAGTGTTCATGGCTGATCAGCTACAAAAATGCTAATATACAATGCTACTAAAAACCTACCATTATAGTTTGTCTCCTGAGTCCTTGCCAGCTAATAGTAGCTAATATAAATGATGCATTCCATTCCAGCATTAAGTAAAATAATATTAAGTGGTCTAAGTAGCACAGCCTTTCTTAGTAAAGGAGAGCAGACTAGGATTGTAAAAAGATGATTTAAGAGAGACCTCTAAGTTTGGCTCTCATACCATTTAGGTAACTGACAGTAGCACTGGAAGACATAATAATGGTTTTGTGTTTCAGACGGCTTTGCTGCTTAAAACCCAGTGTCCGGTTTTTGCTGAGGTGGGCTGTTCCCCGTGTGGTGCACCAGACCAGAAGTGCAGGCTGTTCCCTGATGAGAGGTAATGAACGCTGCTTCCTTTCAGGAACCCTTTTCTTGTTTTCTTCTGGTGAAAGCCTAGTACTCCTTTTATGAAAAAGATTTTTAGCAAGGATTATCTATGTGAAAAGAAAAAGACTTCGAAATGAAAATTTTAGATAACTGTAACATTGCTTTGTAGATTTACAGCAACTGGTTAGAATAAATTTCCCCATGGAGCAAGAGATTAGTTTAAAATTGATCTGAAATTCTCATATGCTAATAGTGGGGATGTAAAATATTATGACTTTGACAGGCAGTTTGGCTGTTTCTTTTTTTTTTTTTTTTTCTGAGACGGAGTCTTGCTCAGTCACCCAGGCTGGAGTGCAGTGGCTCATCTCAGCTCACTGCAACCTCTGCCTCCTGGGTGCAAGCAATTCTCCTGCCTCAGCCTCATGAGTAGCTAGGATTACATGCGTATGCCACCATACCCAGCTAATTTTTGTATTTTTTAGTAGAGACAAGGTCTTGCCATGTTGGCCAGGCTGGTTTTGAACTCCCAACCTCATGATCCACCCACCTCGGCCTCCCAAAGTGCTGGGATTACAAGCGTGAGCCACCACACCCTGCTGGCTGTTTCTTAAAAACTTAAACACACACCTATTGTATGACCGAACTATTTCACTTTTAGGTATTCACACAAGAAAAGAAAGCATAGGTTCTTACAAAGCTTTTACATTAAGGTTCGTAACAGTTTTGGTTAGAAGAGCCCAAAACTGGAAACAGCATAAATGTCCATCTGGAAACAACATAAATGCCCATCAGTAAGTGAATGGATAAGCAAATTGTGATATAGTCATACAATGGACTCTAATCAGCAATAAAAAGGAATGAACTATTGTTATATACAACAGTGTATATGTAATCTCAAAATACTTAACCCTGAGTGAAAGAAGCCACATCCCCTTAGGTCACGTACTATATTATTTCATTTATATAAAACTCTAGAAAATGCAAACTAATCTCTAGTGACAGCAAATAAATGATCACCTGGGGGAGAAATGGAGTGGTTACAAAGAGGAAGAAGGAAACTTAATGGTATAACAAATGTCCAAACTTATCAAGTTGTATGCTTTAAATATGTGCAATTTATTATGTCAATTATGTTGCATTAAAGCTGTCTTTTAAAAAGATTTCCTGAGTTTCTCTAGAGCAGCGGGCTATGGAATTGAGCTTTTCTCAGTGATGCAAACTTCTATCTGTGCTGTCTAGTTCCATAGCCACAGGTTGTTATTGAGCATCTGCAGTGTAGCTAATTTGACTGAGGAGCTGAATTGTAAATTTTATTTCATTTAAATTCAATTTAATTGAAATGGCCACATGGGACTAGTAGCTACTGTATTGGACAGTAAGGCTCTGCAGCTCAAGCTTCAGAGTTGAAAGAATAAGAGAATTCCGTGGCAACTAAGTTTAAGTCTTAGGAGTTTGTATTCCGCAACCTCAGGCTCCATGCTGTCCTTGAGAGTTCAATTACAGTAGGTAAGAGAACCTTTGAAGGCACTTTTCCTTAGTAAAAATTACAGTGAAAGGTAGCTATGTAGACTCCTGGAGTTTTCAACAATTGGCATGTAGATATCAACAAAAGGAAATTTTTACGGGGTGCTAACCCTATGGGATTTGCAAAGTGGCCAATCTTAAAGATCCTTTACAGTACATTTTTTTTTTTTTTTCTGAGTACATTTAAATGAGAGTTGATCAGGTCTTCTCTTGGATATCAATTGGGCTTCTCTCTTGAGAAAAAGAGAGAAAAATGAAAATATATCTCTGCTTCTTGTCCTAGAAAAAGGCAAAAAAGAAGAAAAAGCAAATATAGTATCTAACAAGAAAGAAAGAAAAAACCCTTAAATGTGGAAATTTTTAAAATGTTTCTGATTGCCACTGATATCAAGCATGTAAAAGCCTCAGTGTTATCATACTGCATGCTGTGGAAAATTAAAGAGCAATTTAATGTTTATATTGTTTTTCCTTTCCTTGGCTGCTAAGCTAAATCACTTTCTCTATTTCTGTTTAGAATGTTAGAAGAGAAAGAAGAGCCAGGATTTCTCACTGGTTTAAAGATTCCTGCCCCATGGGCTGCTGGAAAGACTGTGGAAACAGTCCACCCCGTCAGAGACAACTATAAATTTAAAGAAACGGTCCATATCCCAGGAGCTCGCTGCCTGTACCTTAGATTTGATAGCAGATGCTCTTCACAATATGACTATGACAAAGTGAGTAAGAACTGGGTTATTACTGGTTCCACCTCAAGTAAGCTGAATCTTAGATGCTTCTTATTTTTCTTTGCTGCTGGTCACCATTCTTGACTGATTTCTGTCTGCAGCTATCTCTAAGGAGAACTTTCCTAAGATAAAGTTCTTATCTTTGAAGGGTAGTGATTTAAGAAAGTTAAAGAAACACCACCTCTGCAGTCTAAGAACAGTGTTTTAATGATATGTTGAAAGTGTACTTTGTAAGCTTTCAGGTGCTTAGATGTGAGTGGAAGGAAATGTTCTTTTTCATTCTGCTTACCCCTGCCCTCCCTCTGTGCTTGAAGTTCCCCCAGATGTGTGATGTCCATTCATCTAGAAAGGTCTCACTGCCCAATTCTTGGGGCTTCTCATGTATCTTTTGGGAAAAGGTGGCTTTTTAGAAGGGTTTCAGAGGTGCTAGGATCTGGTTTATATTGATTTAAACATTTGTTGTTGTTGTTGTTTTTTTTTTTGAGGAAGTGTAGTTTCCAACCTGGTGGCTTAACAGTTATGAACAAAAGGAAGCATCTTAGGGGTTGAAACATTTTCTTCCACTTAGAATTATTGAATTGTAACCTGTCATGTGGTCTTAGGGGGAAAGGCTAATGAAATATGTAACATATGAAAGAACAGCTGGAGGATTATCTAATAGCTCTGTACATACTATTTTTATGTAGCTTGTTAGTGATCTGTTGTGTCTGTCTCCTGTGAACTGTGTGAGAGCAAATGGGCTTAAATCCTAGCAGGGGATTCTGACTTCTGAGGCTGGCTTTTTAAAACATTCTATCCGGGGAGGTTTTTAGGTTAAAAATAAAGGACTTCTTAACTGTATATACTATGAGATGGTGAAACACATTTCTGGGCAAGTTATAGAATCCTCTTCCCCATTATCTTTTAGGATAGTGAAGATTCCCAGGTGTCACCAAAGCCTTGTCCTCAAAACTCACCTTAGCTGGAACCAAGAAAATATATGAGATGATCTTTAGTAGGCCTTTCAGAAACATATCTCCTACCATCAGTCCACTGTAATTCATAGCTCCTGGCATTGGCTACCCCCATTTCCCAGGTTCAGGTGAAGTGACTTAATAAAGAAATGGGAGAGTCTGCTGTTTTAGTTGATGTCATTTTGTTTCTCCTTTAAAAACCGTATTTTGCATTTCTGATATGCGCTAACTTATGCCTGCAGTAGACATTAGTGTTAAATGATGAAGCACAAAGAGGCTTACTACATGGATGAAAGTACATTTACTTTTCCAGTGGTCCCTGGCTGGTGTCAGCAAAAGGCCCCAAAGGGTAAGACATCACAAAATGATAAACATTCAGGGCTGAAGATGGAGCTTCAAAATCTGAAGTTAGATGCAGTGAGAAGCAGTCACAGTGCATATTAGAAGACAGGGTTTGGTATTTACAGAAGCCAGAGCTTTATTTTTCCTGTGGAATGCCAAATGAGCTATAAATGTTTCTTCTGCCGATTAGAAAGTCAGCTAGCTGGTTATACATGAATTAGAGAAGTATTGATACATGAAAACTGACCCAAGAAGCAGCCGCCCCCTTTCTGGCCCAAATTTGTATCATTTTCTTTTTATACCATTAAGCAACATCCTAAGAATATATGGCTTATTTTCAATTTGTTGCATTTTTAAAAATTCTTATTTATTCATTGATTTTTTTCTTTGGTGCTTTTATTTTGTTGTTCTGTTAGATATAGTCATATTTCCATCTGTATTTGCTCACTTTACTACTTTTGGGGAGGACTTAAGGGGCCAAACTGTTATTAATGAGTTATATGTTATTAATTAGCATTAAGATAACTATTTCAAAAATATTGATGTACAATAGCTGAGTATAATTATTTAATGTGAGGTCCCCAAGCCAATTAAAGTGTGCTAATATAAAAAGTATACTTCTTTTTATTAAGAATTGTTATTACTCTGTGGCTTCCCTGTAAATACCAATGACTGATTGCATCCAAACTAGTATCAGTTATACCTAAAAAAATCAGGAAATATTAGTTATAATGACACCAATGCCTGGTTATAATTGTATTTTGAACAATTTTTTTTGCAGCCTTTTTATTTGTAGATGTTGTTTTTGTTTTTCTTTTACAGTCTAACAGTATATTTTCTGTTTTGAAGTTGGTGATATATGCGGGGCCTAACACAAACAGTAGGAAGGTTGCTGAATATGGAGGCAACACACTGGGATATGGCAGCCGTAGTGTCTTAGGAACTGGTTGGCCGAAAGACTTGGTGAAGGTATGGTATCCAGTCATAATCACTTCCTAGAAAAGAAAATGAACTTGCAGTCCTCACAGGTCCAAGTACTAACTGTAATCCCAGAAAAACATTTGCCCTGGGGGCTTTTGTTGAGGTGGGGCCACCTTACTAGGCCTGTCAGCTCACTCCTTCTATTCAGAATGATCCTCCTTTCACTTGTAGGACATCAGACCCCTGTTCACTCCCTTTCACAAGTTGCTCCATGGATAGAATTTGTCACAGCATTTTCTTCCTTGTTGATTAAAAGGGTTACTAGATCTTTTCCAGCTTAGTTCTCCTCTATACTCCCTGTTGACAAGTACCCTAGAACCACAAGGCCATTGCAGTGTAAAAGTATTGAGTTAATGTGTTCAGATGAATTTGGGCCTTTGGAGCAAAAACAATTGTCCATTCTCAAACTGATGAAATGAGTGCCATGCTTTGTAATTCGGCCCTCAAACTACTTACTGTGTATCTGCCTGGAATATGAATATAAACTGAAACGTCTGTTAAAACCCAAAAATGTCCCCAAAGTCTGTTCCCAGGGCCTTTATTTCATATACATTATGGACCCTCTTTAATTCAGCCATAGATGGCAAGCCATTTGTTAGAAATTATGGCCAGGTGCAGCTGCTCACACCTATAGTCCCAGCACTGTATCACTCAGGTGATCAGCCGTGGCGGGAGGATCACCTGAGGTTGGGAGTTTGAGACCAGCCTGGCCAACATGGTGAAACACCGTCTCTACTAAAAATACAAAAATTAGTCAGGCATGGTGGTGCGTGCCTGTTATGCCAGCTACTCAGGAGGCCGAGGCAGGAGAATCGCTTAAACCCAAGAGGCGGGGAGGTTGCAGTGAGTCAAGATGGTGCCATTGCACTCCAGTCTGGGCGACAGAGCGAAACTTCATCTCAAAAAAGAAAAAATAGAGAGAGAAATTATGCTCAAGGCCGTGCAAGGTGACTCATGCCTGTAATCCCAGCACTTTGGGAGGCCAAAGTGGACAGACTGCGTGAGCCCAAGAATTTGAGACCAACCTAGGCAACATAGTGAGACCTCATCTCTACAAAAAAAAAAAAAAAAATACAAAAATTAGCTGGGCATGATGCCACACACTTATAGTTCCAGCTACTCAGGAGGCTGAAGTGGGAGGATTGCTTGAGCCCAGGAGGTTGAGGCTGCAGTGAGCCATGATTGTGCCATTGCACTCCAGCCTGGGTGACAGAGTAAGACCTTGTCTCAAAAAAAAAAAAAAAAAATTATTCAAGATTTGATTAACCTTTACTGTGATCTTGCTAATGGGCAACTGTGGCCCATTTCACAGATGCCTCATCCCAAAGGCTACCTCGTCAGGAGAGACACTTAAAGGACGGAGTGTCTAAATGAAAGGGAATGGAATTTGAATCAAAAAGCAAGTGAGAAAAGGAGTGAATTATTGCTGTGGTCCTTTTTGAAAGTAAACCTCTGAAATTCATTGCTCTTTTGAAAATTGTGTATCTTGTTTTTAAAGTGCATTTCCCACCCCCCTCTTAAATTTTAAGGTGGAAGGAGATACAGTCACCTTCTCCTTTGAAATGAGAAGTGGCCGTGAACACAACACTCCTGATAAAGCCATGTGGGGCTTTGCTTGCACAGTTCGCGCACAGGTACTTGAATCTAACCACTGCCGTGGACAAAATGTACTATCTGCTATGTGCCTTGATTACATACATCATATTTGCCTTGGAAACAGGGCAGAATATGAGTCACTCTTTCATCTTTCTTTTCTAGTTGGCACAGTCAACTACTAGCAGCTAGTAGTACTTTTACAGAATAAAACCAGCCATGACCTAATATCAGCTCAGCAGCACAGAAATAAATCTATTGATTGGGGCTCTCTCTTCAAAGCTTGGGGAGGTGACCTGACCCCAGCATCTTTCCATAAGGCAAAGAGGACTCAATAGAACTTAATAGAAATAAGCACTTGGATCCTAGGTTTTAAGAGTAGTTAAGCATCCAGCTGAGCATGGTGGCTCACACCTGTAATCCCAGTACTTTGGGAGGCTGAGGCGGGCGGATCAACTGAGGTCAGGAGTTCGAGATCAGCCTGGCCGACTTGGTGAAACCCCGTCTCTACTAAAAATACAAAAATTAGCCGAGTGTGTTGATGGGCACCTGTAGTCCTAGCTACTCAAGAGGCTGGGGGAAGAGAATCACTTGAACTGGGAGGCAGAGATTGCAGTGAGCTGAGATTGTACCATTGTACTCCAGCCTGAGTGACAGAGTGAGACTCCGTCTCAAAAATTAAAAAAAAAAAAACAAAAACCAGAGTACTTAAGCATCCTACTGACCCCTCCAGTTGCCTGATTCCAAAAACATATTTTAGATTTTGATGTTTCTTAAGCTTAACCAAGCTAAGACTCTCCAGAGTGGCATTAACTGCTAGAATGTAAGCTCCATGAGAGCAGGGATCTTCATTTCATTCTCCAATGTATCTCAGGCACCTAGAACAATGGCTGGCACACAGAGGACACCCAGTAAATATTTCTTGAATGAATTCACTGCAGTCATTGACAATATCACAGTTTGAGCACAGGATGGAAGTGAAAAAACAAAATAGTGATTTATACTTAGGCACAACAAAGAGGAAGCTATCAAAGAGTCAGGCTTCTTTATTTCATTTATACTATTTATTTGATTTGTACTATTGTATATGGGGTCTGATCAACTATTTTCTCTTCAGAATTATGTTGAGACTTCACTCTGGTCATTCCAGTACCACCATCTAGTCATGATTTGGGTGCTGTACCTGTGTCCCCTAGTAGTGATACTCGATGCTGCTCTGTAGAACCCTGTGGTTGGGAACAGTGCAGTGTGGGGCAGTACAGGTAGCAGCCTCTGCCAGTGTACACTGACCATTGTGGTTTACCCCTGTCTGCATTGTAGGAGTCTTCGGAGGATGTCTCAGGAGGCTTGCCCTTTCTGGTAGACCTGGCTTTAGGTCTGTCTGTGTTAGCTTGTTCCATGTTAAGAATCCTGTACAATGGACCAGAAATTACCAAAGAAGAAGAAGCCTGTCAGGAGCTATTGCGGTCCAAACTTTTACAAAGGTAACAAAAAGGTTGAATTTCAGCTAGTGTTGCCTGTAAAGAAAAAAGGACTTTATGTGGAAAAATCCTTTTGGTACATTTCCAGGGTGATTGTGCCTACTGCCTGGCAATCTCCTGGGTGTCATTGTGTCTAAGAAATAAGATGAAAATTACACCATAGTGCTTTCTGGCCCTTACTTTACTAAATTTAAGATTACATCTTTGAACTGCATAAGCTTTTCTCTGACACAATTATTGTCTAATTAAATTGAATGATCCCCAAGAGGATGAGTGGATGTGTGATAAAGCAAACACAGCAGATGTTTATTCATACAATCTAGACAAATGTGTCTATGGACATTAACCATGTCATTCTTTCAGCTTTTCTGTACATTTAAAAGTTTTAATGATTAAATATTGAGGGGGAGCTAGATCCCCAAAGATGGGCTTTCATACAATGCTCATTTTTCTTTAGCTTCTGGAGAAGGTTTGATGAGTAATTAACACAGAATGTTATCCTTCATATGTTTGATGTGTCTGCAAACATCCAATAGCTTTCCAATAATCTTGATGAGAGAGGAAGTGAAGAGCCTCTTTTCTGTCTGCTCAGGTGCCAGTGGCAGGTGGAGGCCAATGGCGTGATCTCCCCTGCCCTTACTCCGAGCCCCTCTCCACTGCCTCTGACCATAGAGGAAGACAGAGAATTCACCTACCCCTCTGATGTCCTCGTGCCTCCTGTTGGAAACTACTTTGATCTGCCTCGGATCAGGCTGCCTCCAGGAATCATGATAAAGCTCAGGGAAATTTCTGGGCGTGCTAGACCTCAATTTAGACCAAGTATAAAGTATGTTGCTGTGTAGTGTTTTACTTTTCCCAGTAGGAAAAAAAGTTTAAACAATTGAAATGGGTGTATTTCTTCTGTGGTCTAGTAAATGAAACTTTAATTTTATGTTTACTCTATGAGTGTTAAAATTAACCGAGTCTGGAGGGCCCACCAGGCAGTATTCCAGATTAGGGGCTCTCAAAATTTGGTCCCCTAGTCAGCAGCATTGGCATCACTTGGGAGCTTGTTAGTTCTTGGATCCCATTTTACACCTGTTGAATCAGGAGGTCTGAGGATGGGGCCCAGCTTAACAAGTTTCCCATGTGACTGATAACATGCTAAAGTGTGACAAGTGCTAGGTTTATCTCTAGTATTTTGACCTTCTACTAGCAGTCAGCCTCTACTTTACTTTCCAGAGTCTAGAGATATGTGTTTATTTTTGATGCCTAGAGAAGTGGTGAGGAGTTCTGTAATCTAGAATGTACAGACTTACAGTTACAGATGTCTGTGGTATTCTTGCTTAAAGTCAAGTCTGTTTTGCAGGCCTCTGCTCTGCCTCCTGAGGCAGGATTTCAGAGAGAAAACTTCAGAGAATATATGAAATTTGAAATGAAAAAAATACAGAAAACACTATTGTTTTCAGCGCAATATCCATATGCACTGAACACTGCAGGCCATAATACTGCATAAAATTAATTAGTGGATAGATGCTGCTGAAGATCCTTTCTTAGCCTTAGCCCTCTTCCAGCTCTAATATGTCTCTAACTCAAAATATAGCAATCATAGAAAATGAAGTCTTTTTTTTTTTGAGAGGGAGTCTCGTTCTGTCACCCAGGCTGGAGTGCAGTGATGTGATCTCGACTTACTACAACCTCCGTCTCCCAGGTTCAGGAGATTCTCCTGCCTCAGCCTCCCGAGTAACTGGGATTACAGGGACATGCCACTATAGCCAGCTAATTTTTGTGTTTTTAGTAGAGGCAAGGTTTCTCCATGTTGACCAGGCTGGTCTCGAACTCTTGACCTCAAGTGATTCACCTGCCTTGACCTCCCAAAGTGCTAGGATTACAGGCTGAAGTCTCTTTACTCTTGATTTTGAGCTTTATCAGCCAATGTCAGTTTTATCAGTTAATATACTAAATTATTTGCCAACATAAGACTCCCAACAGTGCCATTATACTATGCATACCTCTTACTCTATTGTAACAAAGGAAGTGTGGTGAATATTTAATATCTTTAGATCAAAGCCTAAGTTCTCCAACCTATAAAATACTCTCTTGGGCCTGGGGCATGGTGGCTCATGCCTGTAATCCCAATACTTTGGGAGGCCAAGTGAGGAGGATCACTTGAGCCCAGGAGTTCAAGACCAGCCTGAGCAACATAGTGAGAAACCCCCACCCTAAATTTTTTTTCTCAAATTAGCTGAGCATGGCAACATGCACCTGTAGTCTCAGCTACTCAGGAGGCTGAGGCAGGAGGATCCCTTGAACCCAGGAATTTGAGGCTGTAATGAGCCATAATTGCTCCACTGAACTGCAGCCTAGGTGATAGGGGGAGAGACCCTGTCTCTAAAAAAATAAAAAATAAAAATAAAATACAGTATTGAGAAGCTGAGAGCATGGCATACATCTGACTAATTTCCATTGTGGTCACAGAGAAGTGATTCAGCCAGACGTGATGGAGGAAATGGTGGTATCTTGTGTTATTAAGCACTTGAACTTGGTTGATGCACTGCAATCTCTAATAAATTTCCAATATCAAGAAGAACATGCTGAAGAATATGATTTATTGTGTAAAATTATGGGAGAGACTTTTAAGAAGCTCAATGCCATGGAGAGACAGCTGCAGGTAAATGTCTGATAACTATTGGAAATAATTTCTTTCATGGAAATAAAGAAATTTAGAATGTGATCTAATTTTTAAAATTACTATTGTGACTAAAATTTTGAATTGTACTTGTTTTTATTTTGCATCTATTTTAATGTATTTATTAGAGTGTTGCAGAACTGGAACAAAAATGGCAAAGTGAAGTTGATGATGCCATGCAGGGGAAACTGGAGAACAACATGCCTTTCTTTTATGATTACCATTTTAATGAGGTGAGCAAAGTGTATGATTTGTCACTGGGGCATTGCCATTTAGAGAGCAAAGGTATATACTCGTGTGTGTGTGTGTGTGTGTGTGTGTGTAGAGGTAAAATAATGTCATTTCCTCAAATGTTGCACACTCCAAAACTGTAACCATTCTTTAAAAGAGGTTAAATGAAAATTGATTAGATCAACATGCAGTATACAAATAATTACTCATGAGGTTGTTTTCTAAATGATTAATAGTTTTATAAAGATATATAAGGAAGTTGTCATCATGGTCAAATTTTGCTTTCAAGCCTTAAAAAACAAAAAATAGGCAAAATTATAAGCCCTGAAAGAATTCCCAGAAAGTAGTCAATGCCATTTTTAATCATTAAAATATCAAATAATAACTTACAAATGAGTTTCAAGCATAGAAATATGGACCAAAGGTGGTGGTTTTTCTCTGAAATTTTCTGTTCATTTTAATGTATGTATAGTAAAACTTGGTTCCTGCAGATCCTGCATACATCTTTTTTTTCTTTAGAACAAAATGAAAGAACTAGAACTTTTGTGTTCAATGAAGGAAGTCTCCTTTGATGGGAATGATCTTGAAAACATGGTCCTATCACTGAGGTTAGTGGTATTAATAACTATTAAGGCTATTATCACCTTGATGCTCAAAACACATTGTAAAGGTCTAGTCTCTTAATAGCTATATTTTTTTATATTGTGAACTTACTAAATATTTTAGAGTTGGAACTCATTTGGTAAATTGGAAGTTTTGGTTTTAACCTTCAAAAGTTAGCATAGGCATTTGAAACAGAAAAAGAAACCAGAAGTGGCCAGATTTTCTAACACTGTTCCTTGGATGAGGAAACAGGGAAGTAAGCAATGTTGATTAGGTTACTTTTGCGTAGTTTCCCCTGTGTCTTCTCTCCTTCGTAAACACTTTTTTAATGGTTGTTTTTGGTAAGCTAGAGAACAACTCAATGCACATCCATCTTTCTTTATAGGGAGAAGTTCCTACATGAAGTGAATTCTCTTATTCAGAAACCCTCACACCCACTGGCTAAAACAAAGACGTTAGTGAAGAGTTTAATGAACCGAGCCGAGCTTTTGCTGCATGTCACCATCGCGGCCCAGTCGGGCCTCACGAGAAGCATCTCTGGGACCCCTGCTGAAACACCAGGTACTGCTCAAAGATAGCCCCTAATCGGCTTCTGGTCCTACTCTGTTCATATAAGACACGTCAGCTATATTTTGAAAAGTTCACTCTTCGGTACTCCAAGAAAGGAAAACAAAAGGAAATTTTAACATATTTAGTTTTGCCTTATACTTTCTCTACAAAGCACTTGAGTGACAAAAGAAAAACAAAGAAATACTTGTATGTCATTAAATTCCTGTGGTCAACTTCTTGTTTATTCTATATTATTTTATTTTTTGAGACCGAGTCTTGCTCTGTCACCCAGGCTGGAGTGTAGTGGCACAATCTCGGCTCACTGGAACCTCCGCCTCCCAGGTTCAAGCAGTTCTGCTTCAGCCTCCCGAGTAGCTGGGACTACAGGTGCATGCTGCCATGCCTGGCTAATTTTTGTATTTTTAGTAGAGATGGGGTTTCACTATGTTGGCTAGGTTGGTCTTGAACTGCTGACCTCAGGTGGTCCACCCGCCTTGGGCTCCCAACATGCTAGGATTACAGGTGTGAGTCATTGTGCCCGGCCCTGTTTTTGTTTTCATACTAACATATATAATTAGATTTCATAGTATCATATACAATTAGTCAACGTCATGAATCTTGTAACATCATTTTTTCCTCTTTTCTCGAAGCTGAGTTTGCATTTCATCTTTAGTAATTATGTGGAACCTTGTGCTATGACTTACTGGGAGTTAACTTTTCTAGGTCACATTTTATTTATTTATTTATTTTTTTGAGATGGAGTCTCGCTCTGTTGCCCAGGCTGGAGTGCGGTGGCATAATCTCTGCTCACTGCAATCTGTGCTTCCCAGGTTCAAGCAATTCTCCTGCCTCCGCTTCCCAGGTAGGTGGGATTACAGGCACTTACCACCATGCCCAGCTAATTTTTGTATTTTTAGTAGAGACAGGGTTTCGCTATGTTGGCCAGGCTGGTCTTGAACTCCTGATCTCAGGTGATCTGCCCACCTCAGCTTCCCAAAGTGCTGGGATTACAGGTGTGAGCCACCACGCTCAGCCTAGGTCACCTTTTAATTGTTAGCCTAAAAATGCATCTCTCAGGAAAATCATTGAGTCTTCTTACTTAGGATCTGTAACATGGCACAGCCCACAAGCATTCATTCTTAACCTAAGAGATAAAATTAAATAAACATGTTCTTAAATGAAAGCGTCCATGTTACATAGCCCCATTGCCCAGTGAGCAGTAGGGAGCAGGCAAACTTGTTTTCATCCCAGCTGGTCATCTAAGGCTCTTCTCACTCGGGATTTGAAGTCTAGGAGGACTCCCAGGGTCTCACTCTGTAATACAGGTTCTCCCTGAGAACTTCAGGGGAAGACACAGGTTTGGGAGAGAGACATGTGCTGAGTGTGTGGTACAATCACATGCCAGGATGGTCTGCTATACACAAAAGCCCTTGGTAAAGGTCTTGTATATAGACCTGACCACTTGGTAAGGCTATTAGTACTGTCCCAGAGGCTCTTGACCTCAGAGATAACAGTATCTTCAAAAATTATACTTTTTTAATATTTAAGCTGTCTAACCACTCTTAAGACAGATACAAAATGGTTTTCTCAGCTGGGCACAGTGGCTCATGCCCGTAATCCCAGAACTTTGGGAGGCCAATGCAGGAGGATTGCTTAGACCAGGAGTTCAAGACCAGGCTTTGCCACATAGCAGGACCTGGTCTCTACAAAAAAACATAAAAATTAGCCACGCATGGTGGCATGCACCTGTAATCCCAGCTACTTGGGAGGCTGAGTTGGGAGGATTGCTTGAGTCCAGGAGTTCAAGGCTGCAGTAAGCCATGATTGTAGCACTGCACTTCAGCCTGGGCAACAAAGCAAGACCCTGTCTCTAAATAAATAAATAAGTGAAAATGTTAGAAAAATAAAACAAAATGGTTTTTATCTGCACTTTCTCAACATCTTTTTTCGTAGCTAGTCTTGACATACAGTTTTATCTTCTTTCCATTTAAGGATTGTTTTATAAAACAACTATTTCCCTGGACAGGGTTAAGGAGTATGTCTTATAGAAAGACCCATTCAGGTTCCAACTCAAGTGTGATATTTATTCTTACCAACTATGATCAAAGCAGAGGTATCATCAAATGACAATAAATCAGCTAAATAGATCTGGGGTTAAAGCGGGGAAAAAGGCCATCTCTGAAAAAAATGGATTTGGATGTATTTGAATTAAGAAATTTGGGCCAGGTGTGGTAGCTCACACCTGTAATCCTGGCACTTTGGGAGGCCAAGGTGGGCAGATCACTTGAAGTCAGGAGTTCGAGACTAGCCTGGCCAACATGGTGAAACCCCATCTCTACTAAAAAAATACAAAAGTTACCTGGGCATGGTGGTGCACGCCTGTAATTGCTGCTACTTGGGAGGCTGAGGCAGGAGAATCACTTGAACCTGGGAGATGAAGGTTGCAGAAAGCCGAGATCACAACACTGCACTGCATCCTGGGTGACAGAGCAAGACCCATCTCAAAAACATAAGAAATTAAAAAATGTTAACAAAGAAATTTGTGCTTTCTGGCAATTACTTGCTATGTCCTCCCTTGCTTTTTTTTTTTTTTTTTTTTTGAGACGGAGTCTTGCTCCGTCTCCCGGGCTGAAGTGCAGTGGCCGGATCTCAGCTCACTGCAAGCCGCGCCTCCCGGGTTCACGCCATTCTCCTGCCTCAGCCTCCCGAGTAGCTGGGACTACAGGCACCCGCCACCTCGCCCAGCTAGTTTTTTTTGTATTTTTTAGTAGAGACGGGGTTTCACCGTGTTAGCCAGGATGGTCTCGATCTCCTGACCTCGTGATCCACCCGTCTCGGCCTCCCAAAGTGCTGGGATTACAGGCTTGAGCCACCGCGCCCGGCCCCTCCCTTGCTTTTTAGAATGCTTAGGTTAAAGTGAACATTGATAGCTGTGAAATTAAATGAATTTTCCAGCTTTTCTTTGGAAAACCAATTTAATGAGAAGTTTTTAATTTTTTTAAGTTAAAATAATTTTTAACCTAATACTTAGGTTAAAAAATTGATGTAAAAACCATCAATATGCTGTGCTAGCTAGATTGGTGGCTGAACTGTGATAGAAAGCAAAGATACACTTAGACTGTTGGGTAGTTCTGTGTTGCATTTGGCTGTTGTACAGATAGCAGAAATGTCAGCCTTTTTATTCCTTTTTTTCCAGCTTGTAAATCAGCTTCTGAAACAAAAGTGATATCTCATGCTGTCAGGCAGCCTGTTTTTCTTCGCAGCATGTCAGCTCCTTCTGACCTGGAAATGATTGGTAATGAAGATTTGGAATTTACTAGAGCAAATCAGAGGTAAATGGCTAATGGCCAGGGTTGGGTTCCCACATGCAGCTGAATGCATTCATCAAAACAAGCTCCCTGAATGTGTTTCTCGTCTTGCCAGTCTGTTCTATGTTCCCTGTAGGCGTCGCCATGTGACCAGCCACCGCAGCAGCTCCTTTACACTCCTGCAGTCGCTGGCCATTGAGGACAGCAGGGACAAGCCCACCTACAGTGTCCTGCTAGGGCAGCTGTTTGCTTTCATCGGCACCAACCCTGACCAAGCTGTACGTCATGTTTTGCAGGCTCCAGATGAATAGCACCTAACAGCATGAGGGATCTTGGGGCAGTTAGCAGGAGTCAGGTGTCCTTCCTTCTTGTGCATTTCAGGTGTCCAGCAGCAGTTTTCTTTTGGCTGCACAGACAAGGTGGCGGCGGGGAAACACTCGCAAGCAGGCACTGGTACACATGCGGGAATTGCTGACAGCTGCCGTGCGAGTCGGGGGAGTGACACATCTTGTGGGTCCAGTAACAATGGTCCTTCAGGGAGGACCCAGGTTAGTTGTTTCTGTTAGTTTATACTGTCCTTTCTAGAATGGTCAGAGGCGTTCCAAAGATTATTCCTGGGGCCCAAACATAGGCGGTAGTATTTGCTAATATTTTCCTCTAAAATATTTATATAAAAGTGGTACATGATCTTGCAAAAAACTCAACATATTAATAGAATGTAAAACTCTTGGTATTCACCGTTTTCTCCTAAATTCCACTCTGTCCATTAAGAGCTCATTATAGCAACCATACTTGCATAAGCAGCTGTATAATTCTTTTTGTACACATAAGTGTGTGTGTAAATTTTTTCAACTTAATTCAGATTATATTATCCGTGCCTTTCTATAACCACAGTTGTTTTGCTCAGTATGTCTTAGATATCTCAGATATGTTTTCATATCAGTACATATAGGTCTGGTCTGCTTTATCTTTTTTTTATTTGACACAGCGTCTCACTCTGTCACCAAGGCTGAAGTGCAGTGGCACAATCTCAGCTCATGGCAGCCTCCGCCTCCCGGGTTCAAGTGATTCTTGTGCCTCAACCTCCCAAGTAGCTAGGATTACAGGCACATGCCACCACACCTGGCTCATTTTTATATTTTTAGTAGAGATGGAGTTTCACCATGTTGGCCAGACTGGTCTCAAACTCCCAAACTCAAGTGATCTGCCTGCCTCAGCCTCCCAAAGTACTGTGATTACAGGCATGAGCCACTGTGCCCAGCCTTTTTTTTTTCTTTTTTTTTTTTAAACAGGTTCTCATTCTGTCACCCAGGCTGGCATGCAATGACGTGATCATGGCTCACTGCAGCCTTGACCTCCCCAGGCTCAAGCGATCCTCCCACCTCAGCCTCCCAAGTAGCTGGGACTATGGGCGCGTACCATCACGCCCAGCTAGTGTATTTATTTTTTGTAGAGACGGGGTCTTGCCATGTTGTTGAGGCTGGTCTCAAATTTCTGGGCTCAAGGGATCCTCCTGTCTCAGCCTCCCAGACTGCTGGGATTAAAGGCATGGGCCACCATACCTGGCTGCTTTAAGATTTTTAAGAGCTCATAGATATACATTATATAGGTGACCTTTTCTAAAAAAATTAACTCATCCTCTACTGATGGACACATAGGTTCATTTGTCTTTATTTCTTTTGTTTTTGTTTTGTTTTTGCATTAACAACCTCGTTTTACCTGTATTTTTGTATATTTCCATGACTGTTATTACTGAACCAATTTCTAAAAATGTAATCGTAGATACTAACTCTGAAGATGATTTTATAACTCATTTGTGAGTTGTTCTATATGAGTTTCCTATTGGGCTTCAAAGATCTTCAAGTAGAAATAGAAAATGCATTTCTCTACAAGCCCTGGACTTGAGCTGCTGGAGGTGAGGAATTCTGGCCAATAGGCAGAGAGGGTCCAGTGACTGGAGGAAAATGGGTTAATTAAGGCTGAAGTGAGTATCTTGAGAAATCTTGAGATCCTCCCACCTCAGCCTTCCAAGTAGCTGGGACTACAGGAGAGGTCAGACTATTCTTTGGAAGCAAGTCCAAAATTTCAGTGGCTTAAAAGATAAAATTTTGTTGGGCACAGTGGCTCATACCTATAATCCCAGCACTTAAGGAGGCCAAGGCAGGAGGATCACTTGAGGCCAGGAGTTCAAGACCAGCCTGTGCAATATAGTGAGACCCTGTCTCTATAAAAAAGAAAAAATTAGCCGGAGTGGTGGGGCATGCCTGTGGTCTCAGCTACTGGGGAAGCTGAGGCAGGAAGATCGCTTGAGGCCAGGAGGTGGAGACTGCAGTAGGCTATGATCGCATCACCCTGCACTTCAGCCTGGGCAACAGAGCAAAACCTTATCACAAAAAAATAAAAAGAAGACAGAATTTTAGGTCTTGCTTCTGTTCATGATGGGTTCATGCTGGCTCGTGGTAATCACAGAGGAGGAAACCACCACCTCGGGAGCTGCCAGGCTCCTTGTCAGAACTCTCGCTCATTGACCAGACTTGCCACTATCCAGCCAACCACAGGGTGCCCAGAAAGAAATAGTGAAAAGCCCTCATGATTACCATAGCCTATTTCCAGAATTTAATTTCTCCATAAAACTGGCAACACTATTCCTTTTTCCCTCGATTATTGTCATTTGTCAGAAACTTGAAAAAAAATGTAGAAAATGCCAAAAAATAAAATGAAAATCACCTACAAGTACACCCTCTTAAGGTAACATCTGTTAACGCTTTAGTGTCTGTGTTCTAACCATAGATGTCTCCCGTAGTGTTCTTAGTGGTTCTGTAGCACTGCATTATATGCTTGAAACTTTAACAAATTCCCTATTTTTGAACATTAGGTTAGTTTTGCTTGTTTATTTGCTATTGTAAACAATACTATGTTGCATGTCTTTGTAGACAAATCCTGATAGTTTCAGTTCTAAACTAATATTAATTGGTACAGAATCAGCCCTATGTTGTGTTTTTACATTGTGAAAGTTTTATTTTATATCAACTAGGCTTTCATCATCTGCTAATAACTGAAGTGTGAACTCAAAAACAGACACTTAGCTAATCCATTTGAGCTTTAGTTGTCTCATTAATAAAACTGCCTTGGCTAGGTACAGTGGCTCAGGCCTGTAATCTCAGCACTTTGGGAGGCCGAGGTGGGAGGATTACTTGAGCTCAGGAGTTTGAAACCAGCCTGGGCAACACAGCGAAACATCATCTCTACTAAAAGTAAAAAAAAAATTAGCTGGATGTGGTGGTGTGCATCTGTGGTCTCAGCTCCTTGGGAGGCAGAGGTGGGTGGATCACCTGAGCCCAAGAGATCAAGGCTGCAGTGAGCTGTGATCGTACCACTGCACTCCAGCCCGGGTAACAGAGCAAGACCCTGTCTCTAAAAAAATAAAAAAGAAAAAGCACTTACAGTATTCAATGCTACTTAGATTATTGTAGACATGTCTGAAATAACTGGTTTCATGATAAAATATGTTTGGAAAATGTTGAATATCCTCTGCTTGTAGAGATGCCATTCACTTTACCCTTACTGAAGGCTCTGAAAAGTCTACAGTAGTCTGTTTTAATTTCCCTAACCCAGGATTTCCCAGACTTTCTGGAGTGTGGACCACTGTCTTGGAGGCACACCTAAAACTTCTGTCCAGCAGTCTTGCATAGTTTGGGAAACACTGAGCTGGATGTTCTCCAGTATCCCTTCAGTTCTGGATTCATCCAGAAACTCTAGAGTTTCTCAAGAGGCCTCTCCTGCTCACATGGTCACAGCCACTGTTCTTGACGTGGTTCAGGAAGCCTGAGCTTTGGTTTCTGTTTCACAGAATTGAAGAACTCACTTGTGGTGGGATGGTCGAGCAGGTCCAGGAAGCCTTTGGCGAGACCATGACCTCCGTTGTGTCTTTGTGTGCTCGTTACCCTATCGCTTGCGCAAATAGCATTGGACTCTTATGTACCATACCTTATACCAGGTAAGTACGGAAAGGCCTTTTGTTGTATGTAAGTTACACTGATGTATAGTCGATTAAGTGAAAGTATTTTTAATTTTAAAAATTGGATTTTTTGCTTCCATTATCCAGAACTAGCTATACAAAACTTTTCTCCTGAAAGACACTTAAGGTTCCTAGGTAAATTTCTTATTATTGAGTTCCTACATGACTAAATGCAGCCATTAGAATTATATTACATTGTGAAGATACAGAGGTGCAAAGAAAAATAAAAGGTCCCTAGGAAATTACTTACATATTTGGCAGGAATATTTTGCATATGCACATTTATTTCCTCTTTTGCGTCACTTAGTTACTAATTTGAAGATGTCAAGCATTCATTGAATCCCCTTAGGACAAAATATATGATTTTTTTTTACATCACTGCAACATTGAGTTGATTCCATCGATTTTTGCTTTGATATTGTAGATAAATCAGAATTTGAAGTTCCTTATTAATGAAGGGAATCATCATTATAAGAAAATCATTTTGTGTTTGATTACACATGGCAGTATCCTAAGTTGTAGGGAAGGAACTACACCAGCATGTTTTATGCCCCTTTGAACCTCACGTAAGAGTTTCCTGAGTGTTGGTCAGTTACGTTTATCTAGTGTAATCCATGACCCTTTGTCAGGAGTGAAGAGAAGTGCCTGGTACGCAGTGGCCTTGTGCAGCTCATGGATCGACTGTGTAGCTTGAGCAGTCAGACCGAGTCCAGCTCCAGTGAGAAACAGACCAAGAAGCAGAAGGTGGCCACCATGGCCTGGGCCGCCTTCCAGGTGCTTGCCAACCGCTGTGTTGAGTGGGAAAAAGAGGAAGGTGAGATGCCGGACTCCTTTCTAGAGCTCACTGAGTTCTTCTATTGGTGTGTTAGTCTATTAGGTTTTTTATGCTAAATGAGAGAGAGAAAGGCTCCATTAAATGACATGATCAGATGGGTTAAATCAGTGGATGATTTCATGAGAGACTTTTCCTCAGTGTGGTTCTATGAAAACTTAATAGCATTACGATGAGACTAAATGATATCCCCGTACCCTGAAGGAGTACAGTTATCCCAGGAAATTGAGAAGGTATTTTTTATTCTCTCCCTGTCAACACTGCTAACAGTTTCCAAATATATTTTTTAATTAAAAAAGTTTATTAGACACAAGGTCTGTCACCCAGGCTAGGGTACAGTGGTGCAATCATAGCTCACTGTAACCTCGACCTCCCTGACTCGAGTGATAAGCAATCCCCCAACCACAGCCTCCCAAGTAGGACTACAGGTGCACACTACCATGCCCAGCTAATGTTTTTTTGTTGTTGTTGTTTGTTTTTAGAGTCAGGATCTTGCTGTGTTGCCCAGGTTGGTCTCAAACTCCTGGCCTCAAGCAGTTCTTACGCCTTGGTGTTCAAAAAAACAAATATTTTTTGAAGTGGCTTTTCAGTTGCATTTTCAAGGTGATGTTTCCAAATTCTATTTTTAGTGACCAATCCAAATAAAAAGTAAACCTGGGCTAGGTGCAGTGACACATGCCTATAGTCCCAGCCACTCAGAAGTCTGAGAGGGGAAGATTGCTTGAGCCAGGGAGGTTGAGGCTGCAGTGAGCTGTGATCGTGCCACTACACTCCCTGGGCAACAGAGCGAGACCCTGTTTCAAAAAAAAAAAGTAAACTTGAAGGATAAATTTCCCCATAAGATTCCAGGCCTGTGTATATAACTTGTTTATTTATCTGTTTATTTGTTCATGATGCATTTTAATGTCTTGAGAGTCTATTATATGCCAGGCAGAAGATAAATAAGGCATTATTCCTCCCTTTAAAAATATGGTCTGGCAGGGAAATAGACTAATAAGCAAATACTTATAGTGTAATCAGTGCCACAACTGAGGTGGATAGGAAGTGCAGTGGGAGTGTAGAGGTCCCAGAGACCAGCTGTGCTAGGGATCCAGCAAAGCTTCTCAGAGAAGGTGACACGGGAGTTACTCTTGAAGGATGGAGAAGACTTTCAAGCAGAACAAATAGTGTGTGTAGATTCAGGGATCTAAAGAAGCATGAAAAGTTCAGGAAACAACAAATACTTTTTCATAACTTCTACATGCTTGGGAGGTTCTGGAACTACGGTGAACATGGAAGAATCCAGAAAGGTCTTTTATTGTGTTTGGCAAAGTATGAGTTAAAAAATCAAGATGTTTTCATCACCAGTGAAATAGTGATTCTTCACTGTCAATCAAAGTATGTTCTTTGATTATATATGGATTAATCATATTCAATTTTCATGAATAGTAATGTCTACTCCCAACACGGGGTTATTTTTAAAACAACTATTATCCTTTTTATGTATAGATATTATCTAACGAGGAGACACTATTAGATGGTTCATGAAACATTAAGCAAGATAAATGGACAGGGCTCGCCACCCCCACAGGCTCACCATGGCACCCTTAGGTTTTCACCAAGTTCTTTTTTTCTTTAACTGTGAAGGTGGCTCCACAGAGGCTGTGCACTCAGGTCTGGCCCGGCAGGTGTCCAGCCTTCTCACCAACCATCTTGCCCGAGCCACAGAGTGCTGTGGCAACCAGGCTGCTGGGAATGACGCGCTCCAGGATGTCCTTAGTCTTCTCAATGATCTCTCAAGGTATGCAAGGTCCAGCCTGGAGCTCTGGGAGAAGCTGGCTTTCCTCTTGAACGATTGGGGTTTCTTTTGGTGGTGGTTGTCTTTTCAAAATAGCTAAATTACTAGGCCATTTTGACACACCCTTGCCTCAAAAAAAAAAAAAAAGGAGGATGAAGTAGTTGAAACATAGTATTTCATTCCAAAATTTAAGGATTATTTAGGTGAATAGCTAAATCCTAAAATAATATATTATCATTTGCTTTAATACCTTACTGACAGCAGCTGCTAACCTTTCCCAAAGATACAGTTGTATTCATTAACCAAAAATCTTACCCTCATTATAGCAAGATTAAAGAGTAATAAGTCAGGGCCTGTAATTAACTCACTTTCTCATGCTGTGTCTTTAAAAGAAGATATTCTGTGCTGTTTGTATACCCCCCGTGTGAGCCATGAGACCCATAAAATATCCACATATGACTGACTGCATGATATTTAGCTTTCTTGGAAGGTAGCAGTTTTAGCTGTGGCAGATCCTAGAACACTGAAGCCTGTACAACACTGTGTGATAGCTTTGGTCTTGAGGCACTCATTAAGAAAGAATAAATAACATAAATTCCAAAGAGAACTATTTACAAGTTAATCTCTGTTCCCAGATCCAGTCATTCTCCCTAGCAATCATTTATTATAGAATGCTTCTCCCCTCTCCCATAACCTAGTTTACCAGGATCCAAGCCCCCATTCTATCTGTAACCTCGAGATGGTAGATAGGCTTCTGTAACTCATGGAAAATTCAGTCTTCACTCTGAAGGCTCCTGTGTATACATGTTAAATAAATTTGTGTGTCTTTTTTCCTATTAAAAAAAATGAAAGAATAAATGACAAACTGAAAAGCTCTTAGTTTGAGTTTCTAAGTCTCAGTGCTCCATGAATCACTCTGAATTTAGGATTTCAAGTAAGCATCAGAGATCAGAAAATATTCAAAAATCTTTCTTTTTAAGTATTAGTGTTGTTTGGTTTCATCAAATTTTCCAAAATTCTTAATTCTTCACAGAAGCATAGTGCCAAATTCATGTCTTCCTCATGAAATCAAATTTCATTAGTTTGTTTCATTCAGAGAACTCTTGCTTCTGAATGTCTATAGATCAACATTTCTAGCACTGTTTACCTTTTCTTCCTTTTTTCCCAGGAGCCACATAGGTAAAGCCATCCTGAGCCAGCCAGCTTGTGTGTCCAAACTCCTCTCCCTGCTGCTTGACCAACGCCCGTCTCCAAAGCTGGTCCTTATTATTCTCCAGCTGTGCCGGGCGGCGCTGCCTCTGATGAGCGTAGAAGATTGTGGAAACGTGGAGCTCCCACCCTGGAGCTACTCTGTCCCCTCCTTAAACAGTGAGCAGGAGGATCCCAGCGACCCAGCTTCCAAGATCGCCTCCTTGCTCTTAGCAAAGCTGGCAGATTATGTGGTTCCAGGTAAGAAGCTCCTCAACAGGAGAGTAGCATGGCAGTGCAGCCTTCCTGGGCCCAGTCAGGTCCCCACTTGCATCTGTGCTTCCTGTGATGAAAGACTGAGTGACAGAGAAGGGAGCGGGGACAGAGGAATAGAGAAGGGGGAAGAGAGATTCCAAATCCCAAACCATTATTTTTCATTTTAGCAGAGCCGCCAAAACACCACTGCAGTTTTCCTGAACGAGCTTTGTTTTTTACTTAAAGGATGTCAGACAGTTCTTTCTCCAACCGCTTCTGAACCTGACACCACATTGACAAAAACCAGTCCCAAGAATTCCGTGAAGGGAGATAAAGATCCGGGAGAAGAGAGTGAGGCTGTGGATGGCAAGCTCTCGATATTTATCCACAAGCGGGAAGACCAGTCGTCCCATGAAGTCCTTCAGCCATTGCTAAGGTGACCGTAATGATTGTGATAGCTACACGTCCTCAAGCACCACCCATGTCACAGGCACTGTGCTAAGTAAGCCCTGTACATGTATCAACTGCCTCGGCCCTCTTTACACCCCTTTCAGGTAGACACTGTCACTGTGATTCCTGTGGTGACACAGAAAGAAACTGAGGCAGTACTGAAATGCAGATGTAGTCCTCTCTGACCACAAAACCCAAGCTCTGAACCACAACTTGGTACTGTCTCTCTAAACGCAACTGAGAGCTAAAGCCATGTGAACAATGTATTATTGTCTATGGGAAGTCTCCAGTGTGACTTGGGCTTTGAGGAGGAATAATGCAGTTTGATTTTTAGTTATTGGCATCCTTCAGCTGTTGGTAAATTTAGGTAAACTCCAACTCATTGACTGTGATTTGGAGAAACAAGAGACACTTTTTTAAAACTTTAATTAGTTGAAGTATGAAATGGTATGATTACTCAAGCAGGAAGTAAAAATATAATCATTGCCCAAATATTACAAACCTGCAGGGCTTTGTTAGTGGGATCCAGGGCAACAGGAAGGCTTGCCACATAGCACAAGGGAATTCCGAGCAGGTATTTATGTCTCAGATGGAAGAGGCCTCTCTTTACTTAAATAATCTGACGATGTTGTCATCCTCATAATTGAATCTGCTGTCTGCTATTATGGCAACTGAAAATATTAATGGGACCATAGTATAAACTAAGCAGGATTATGGCAGGTCAGGGCTTACATGAGGAAATCTCCAGGAAACTTTCCTGGACATTGCAATGCATCATAGTACAAATTTGGTGAAAAATTTTTTTTGGAGAGCCAAGTTCGGGAGGCAGGGGAAGCTGAACTGTTAGAAAGGAAGATCCAGTCATTTGCCAAGGGATCACATTTATGGTGTCGTTAAAGTTCCCTCTCCTTGGGGTTTAGATGATGTCCTCAGGCCCTGCCTTTGTTCTGGGTTCATGTCAGTTTTTCATTTTGTGCATTATTTTCATCTGGATTTCTAGAGTTACTTATAACTCTAAAAACGCTGTTGTTTTGGGCTCTAAAGTGCTATAATTAAGCAGTAATAAATGATTTCCTTTTTGAAAAATTGAGTCTTACTGTGGATTTTAAAAGCTAGTGTTAGAGGGCCAGGCATGGTGGCTCATGCCTATAATCCTAGTGCTTTAGGAGTCCAAGGCAGGAGGATGGCTTGAGCCCAGGAGCTCGAGACCAGCCTGGGCAACATAGTGAGATCCCGTCTCTTCAAAATATACAAAAATTAGCCAAACATAGTGGTGTGAACTTGTGGTCCCAGCCATTTGGGAGGCTAAGGTGGGAGAATCACCTGAACCTAGGGAGGTCGAGGCTGCAGTGAGCTGTGATCACGCCACTGCACTCCAGCCTGGGTGACAGAGCAATACCCTGTCTCAAAAAAGAAAAAAAAAAAAAGCTCATGTTGGTGTATAATCGGGCCTCACCATGACTGGGTAGCCCCGTGACATGCAGCCCACTTTTGGCAGTGCCTGTAAGGTGTGCTCTGCTCTCTGCCTGCCTTTTTTTAGTAGTTCAGAAGGACGACCTTTCCGACTTGGTACTGGCGCCAACATGGAGAAAGTTGTGAAGATGGATCGAGACATGACCAAGGTAACCTCATGAGGTTAAACCGATTAAACCCGAAATTGTAGAGTATTTGTCATGCTTTAGATTTTCAGAACAAATTAAGAAAAGAAAAATTAGTTTAAGTTCCAACGAAGAGGCAAGGTGAGAAATTGAAGTCAGTGCCTTAATTGAGGCCATTTTAAAGAGAACTAGTCAAAATCAGTTTGTCAAAATCAGAACTTTTAGTTTTGACCTAGAAATTTTTTCTTAGCTCTTTTAAGAAAGTTTAATAGTTTAAAATTGAAAATAGTTTAATAGCCTAAAAATAGTTTGAGATAGGTGAGATAGTTGAAAATAGGTGAAAAGTTGCTAATAAAATAACAGATAATAAGAATTACAAATACCTTATTAAAAATATAAAAATATGCCCAGGCTTACACATAATCAAAGGAAAGGAATAAAAACAATAGTAATATATCATTTTCCATCTGTCAGACAAGTAAAGTCAAGAAAAATTAATAATAGCCTTTATTGTCACGGTGAGGGTAAATAAAGTCTCAAGTGTCCAGGGAGAAACACAGAGTGTTCTTCACAGTTTTGTTTGAAAAAACAAAATAGGCCAGGCGCTGTGGCTCACAACTGTAATCCCAGCACTTTGAGACACCAAGGCAGGTGGATCACCTGAGGTAAGGAGTTCGAGACCAGCCTGGCCAACATGGCAAAACCCTGTCTCTACTAAAAAATACAAAAATTAGCCAGGCATGGTGGCAGGCACCTGTAATTCCAGCCACTTGGGAGGCTGAGGCAGGAGAATCGCTTGAACCCGGGAGGCGGAGGTTGCAGTGAGCCAAGATCACACCATTGCACTCTAGCCTGGGCGACAGAGCAAAACTCAATCTCAAACAAAACAAAAACAAAAAATAGGATCCACGTACTCATAAACGGGATTGGTTAAGAAATTATTGCAGTCATATAATGAAATGCTGTGCAACTATGAAAAACAATGAGGTAGATCTCCATGTATTGATACGGAAGAGTCTCTGTGATACACTGATAACTGATAAAAGCAAAATGAAATGCAGCCTGCATGTCGGGGCCCTCTGATACGTATGCCAGAATTTGCACGGAAGTGATCTAGATGACTAACCATTATCTCAGCCTGAATGAGGTCTGGGATGTCTATGGAAATTTTACTCTCTACATATAATATTTTATGTTTGAATTAAAAAAAAAAAAATGGGCGTGGATGGCTTTGGTAATTGAGGGGAAAGCGACTTGAAAAATATAGTGCTGGGAAGAATGAAATGAATCTTCTCAGTGTCTTCAACCTCACCCCCAGGGTGGCTGTTGCGAAGTGATTACAGAAGAGGCTGCAGCCGCCCTGCGGAAAGCCACCAAGTGGGCACAGTCGGGCCTCATCGTCAGCATTGGGCCACCTGTAGAGTCTATCAACCCAGAGGCTGTGAGTGGACTATCCACAGGTGACAAAAAGAAAACCGCCCAAACTTCCATTTGCCGAGAGAGGAACTCGGAGCTTGCGAGGTAAACCTTCCACAGGTAGAAGCTGTCCACACTCATCTCAGGTTTACTTTGTAATGGGTTTGTTTTTCGTATTTTAATTTTCTGCCATCCCCTTGACCTCCTGGAAATGAGGCCTCCGTCTGCTGTAGTAGTTGCACTCAAGGTACAGCCTGGAGTACGTCGGAGAGTAATGACTATCCGGGTAGATTTGAGGTTGTCATGAAAGAATAGAGGGATGCTCCTGGCTGAGGGGACATTTATAGCCAGAGGATTCTTTTGAGTAGTATTAAAAAACTCGGGTCTTGCTACCTTTATTTCTTGCAAATGGTACATCTCCACTGCCCCAACTGAACACACAGACACACTTCTTTCTAGGAGCAGAAGCAGCGGTTAAGTGTTACCTCAGTGAAGTTGGTTCGAGGTGTTTTGTGCTTGAAAGCCAGGAATAGTTGCAGTGCAGTGTCTTTCCCTGATCCTCATGGCTTATAAATAAAGTTTGAGGTCCATTGTTTGAGGCAGTTCTTCAGATACCACAAAGAATATGACACAGTGATTTCTTCCTAATGATAATGCAGCTTCTTGTTTTCTCAGTCAATGGAATCCACTTTTTCGTATGTAAATAGAAAAGGTTTCTCTCTGATGCTAACCCTGAAAGCCACTTCCCTGCAGTCTTAATCATCACTGGGCACTGACACTTTTTCCTGTTGACACTTGCAGGACTGATCCCGTGCGTCCCTTCATCAGTGGGCACGTGGCAAACAGCATGGCTGCAGAAGTGATCGCCTTGCTACATAGCTTGCTCATGGCACCCGAATCAAATGCTGCTCAAATATGGACGACAACAGCAGAGAAGGTTAGCACAGTGTTGCTACTCAACTGAGAAAGTAAGAAGTAAGCTAATTAGAGTTAGAATCATACCCAGCAAGGGGCATTTTAGTAAAGAGAAAATTTCCAAATTCGTCAGATATACCTGTTAACTGACTTTCCCCTGGAATTTGCCTTGCTGTAGTAGTTTCAACTCTGTTAACCTATATCTCCTGTCACTGCCAGTTCTCATTTTGCAGAAGATAGGACAGTATTCCCAGGGAAAGAGTGACAGGCCTTGTTTCTCTTCTTCTTGCTTATGTTAGATTGGTACTGATATTAGGAGATCATGCAGCATTGGTTTATTGGATTTAAGCGTATTCGCTAAGTCCGAGGAGGCCTCTGCATGATTTGCACTGCCTGAGTGCCCTATTAGTAAGTGATTCATCATTACAAACAGTATCCCAGTTGCCTGAAACTACAGATCTGTAATCAATTCCCACTTTCCGTAGCTACTCTTCAAGTGAACCCCTTATGACATGTCCTGAAGGTAATTGAGTGTTTGCAAGTGGACAGTATGCTGGGGTGGTTTTCCTTCAGATAAATGATTGTTTCATTTTAGAGGTTTTAGTGACATGATGTTTTATTCTCCCAGTTGTGTATTTCCAGTTTTGTCCCGTTACATAGACAAATATGGGCAAATGTCATTGGCCATACCTAATAGCTTTTTGGTCCCTCACATGTCCAGAGTTCCTTCAATACATGGGACCCAGGCACTGTTGTAGACACTTTGTCACCCTTGGCATCAAAACAACCAAAGCTTTAACTCCTAGTGCACGGGCTGCTTTTATATTTAGGTTCTGTCTCGAGCACTGATGTACATTCCACAATTGGGGAAATACGCAGAAAGCATTCTGGAAAATGGCAGCAGCAGTGGCAGGAAACTTGCCAAACTTCAGAGAATTGCCCGCCAGGCTGTTGCTGCACTGTGTGCACTTGGAGGCTTCAAAGAGACAATCAAGATAGGATCCGAGGTTCAGGTACCAACCACCATTTTTCCCAAATCATTGCTTCTCCCATATATATAAGCATCCATTGGTTAGTTGATCATCTGTAAGACAAATATTATCCAACCAGCTGGACAAAAAAACCTGTTTCTTCAAGTTAAATAAGGAATCTGAGAAACTCTTGAATTCAAATCCACACTGTGCCACACATCATTCAGATATTAATGCAATACTATCTTAGGTTAACTGCAATACTTGTGTCCTGTAGTGTGATCAGTATCAGTCTTAGAATTGATGATGGAATTAGAATGAAAGGAAAAGAGTGTCTTCCTGCTAAAATTTATTTACCGTTAAACAGCAGTAACAAGTTGTTTGTTTGTTTTGAGACAGAGTCTTGTTTTGTTCCCCAGGCTGGAGTGCAGTGGTGCAATCTCAGCTCGCTGCAACCTCTGCCTCCCAGGTTCAAATGATTCTCCTGCCTCAGCCTCCCAAGTAGCTGGGATTACAGGCACCCACCACCTTGCCCAGCTAGTTTTTGTATTTTTAATAGAGATGGGGTTTCACCATGCTGGCCAGGCTGGTCTCGAACTCCTGACTTCAAGTGATCCGCCTACCTCAACCTCCCAAAGTGCTGGGATTACAGGCATGAGCCACCGCACCTGGCCTAGCAGTAACAAGTTTCTGTTTGAGAGGACAGCACGTTGTGATCACCTTGCAGTTAGGTTTTAGGGCCTTATTATAAGTCATGTCTAGGGATTGGTATCTGCTACGCTGGTAGTATAAACTACTGTAACGCCAACAATGGCAACTATAAATTTATTCTTTCCTCTTGTCTCATAACACAGCTGCCCACACATCAGAGCTGGTTGGTAGCGCTAATCTATCTCTGTCTCCAGGTTTTAGGTAGAGGAATCTCAGGAAGCATTGGAGTAGTGGCTTCTATCAATGAACAGGAAGGTATAGCTACAGTCAGATTCCCACCCATAGACTGTAGAAAGACTTCGCAAGCGTCAGACACATTGACTATTCCATTGTCTAGACTTTGTGTTCCAAGATCAGAGGTAAGGTGATTTTTAAATGCTTCATAAAATATCTGCCAATGGTAATTGTACTGTAATGAGTCTATGCACATGCTCAGTGCAGAAGCACAAATGTTTGGTTGTCTTAAATTGTACTTGCAATGTATGTTTATATATTGGTTATAGTTATTTAATAGTAATGCTTATGTGAAAATTTTCATCTAGATGACCAAATTCATTTCTTTGTTGGTTAGGGCTATTCTACAGTGTATTTTTAATTGTTTTGATGTGTTTTGCAGTTTTCTGTATGGTGATTTTATTTTTTTAACTGAAAATTTAAGAACTCCAGATAATAATAACACCCTCATTTCTTATAAACTAACTACTTGAATTTAACTTTTTGCCATGCCCCCCACCGCCATCAGGCATTGCCTCTTCATAAACTGTCCATTACTGAGAAGGTAGTACAGGCAGTCCAGTCCATGTTGCTTCCTCAGGAGGGAAGTCTCTCTATTCACACCTCACTTCCTGCAACAGGAGATGGGTCAGCTCCTGTGATGGCAGTCGTTCGGCTCCTTGCTGAAATAAGGACAAGGTGAGTACCCTCCCCACGTTGCTTGATGTGCTGACGTGGTGCAAGCTGACAGAAGAAGGGATCCTTGGTGGGCCCCACCACTCCCAACTTAATGAGTCCACAGCTTGAAGCTCACACTAGACTGAGCAACAGTAACCATTCTTTTACAGTTTTTTCCACAGTTCGTTGCATTCCTTAATTTCTGCAATTTTTGTTGCGTTCCCCAATGTCTACACTTCAAAATAAAGTTTAGCTGTTCACCGAAGAAAATAAACATACAAATGAAATGTGATGTATGAAACACATATATAAGGCCCCACTGATTTACTTTGTTAAAAGAACTTTGTTCCATCACAGGAATAACTCTGCTACCTTGAGGCAGGAGAATCGCTTGAACCCGGGAGGTGGAGGTTGCAGTGAGCCGAGATTGTGCCACTGCACTCCAGACTGGGCAACAAGAGCAAAACTCCATCTCAAATAAATAATTAAATAAATAAAATGGTTCAGGCCACATTGATACATATCTGGCCTATCACTTTCCAAACTGAAGATGGGAAACCTAGGACATGCACACCGGGGTTGGTGTTGGTCTTTTCCTGCAAATACATTTATTTAGCATTAAACAGCAATAACAAGTGTCTGTTTTTGACAGTGGAACTTCTTTTTTTTTTTTTTTTTTCGACACAGAGTCTCGCTGTGTCACCCAGGTTGGAGTGCAGCGGCATGATCTCAGCTCACTGCAACCTCTGCCTCCCTAGTTCAAGCGATTCTCCTGCCTCA
This sequence comes from Piliocolobus tephrosceles, assembly GCF_002776525.5. NCBI lineage: Eukaryota > Metazoa > Chordata > Mammalia > Primates > Cercopithecidae > Piliocolobus > Piliocolobus tephrosceles. Next base: position 109,863,641 of record NC_045443.1, on the reverse strand, counting down.
GCCTCTTGAGTAGCTGCAATTACAGGCGGGTGCCACCACCCCTGGCTAATTTTTATATTTTTAGTAGGGATGGGGTTTCGCCATGTTGACCAGGCTGGTCTCAAACTCCTGACCTCTGGTGATCCACCTGCGTTGGCCTCCCAAATTGCTGGGATTACAGGCGTGAGCCACTGTGCCTGGCCAACAGTGGAACTTCTTAGAAACTTCTTGTATGTATTTTGAATCAGGTGAGAGTGATCACCATACAGATTTTCCCAGTTTTTGAATCCGTCTTGCTTCCCTAAGGCACAGTTAGGAAAAGCTTTTAAGAGACAGTGCTGATTTCTCACCCGGCACTTTGTGTCTCCATTTGGTGGCGATGGCAACCATTTTTCTCTTTTCCAATTCTTCATGCAGTGTCAGCAGTTACTGTGTGGCAAAAGAGAAGTTATTTATGTATTTCCAAGACAGTCCAGCTCAGAAAAAAAGCAAGAAGAGTGGGGAGTTTGAACCTTGTTGTAAACTGGGGGACAAAATTGATTGAAATGTTTTTCACAGTTGACTTTTTTAGACAATGAACACTGATGACTTTGAAATATTGTAAATCTTTTAACATTAAGAGCATGCCTGGTCATGGCCCAGCTTTTAGAAGACAGCTTATTTTGTGAAGAATTCATACAACAATGTCCAGCAGCTGTTGAAGTTCTTAACCTAGTAGCCCAGGAATGCAGTGCTGGTAAGTACCTGAACTTTCTTTACCACCCTGTTTTATTGAATTTTCTCAGCACATTTGCAATTTGATAATGGCATGTTAAGTGTTTTCATACACACACGTCAAAACAGCTGAGCTGTGAGGACAACACCTGTCACAACTCACATGCATCACAGACCTAGAAATGTAAATAAAATGCTTTAATCTATATCAGTTAGGAAATCAGCATTTTTCAATTTAGCTTTAAGACCATGTCAGAGTGTTTTCTTTTCTTCATTCCTATTGATTTGTTGCCTTTATTAGAACGATAATATTTAGGAGCTGTCCTTAGGGCTGGTGTGTACATTTTGACTGTTGTCATTGGCTACATTTGAATTCCCAGTCAAGAGTTTGCACTAACATCCATCCTGGCATGTGTGTGTGTGTCTGTGTGTGTATGGAAAAGTCCAAACAAATACCAAAATTGAGAGACTAGTATAATGAACCTTCAGGATTCCATTATCCAGTTTCAACAGTTGTCAACTCATAACTGATCCTGTTTTATCTGTGCTGCAACCCCTGGAATTATTTTTAATCCTAGATACTATTTTATTCATCAATATTTTAGCATATGTCTGAAAAATAAAGAATCTTAAATAACTACAACACCATTATCACCTATCTACATTATTAACAGTAATTTTAAAATATTATTAAGTATCTAAGCTGGGCATGGCAGCACGTGCCTGTAATCCCAGCTACTTGGGAAGCTGAGGCAGGAGGATCGCTTGAGCCCAGGTGTTTGAGTGCAGTCTGGGCAGCATCGTGAGACCCTGTCTCTAAAAATATGTGTATATACATATCTAGTCGGTGTTTAGCTTCCTAATTTTCCCATAACGATCATTCTTGTTTTTTACATTTATTTATTTGAATGAGGATCCAAATAAAGTTTACAAATTGTCACTTTGTTGCTGTGTCTTTTTAATCTATTTTAAAATATAGATTCCTCTTAGTCTTTGCTTTTTTTGTTTTTTTGTTTTTTTTTTCTGCCTTACAATTTGTTTGTGGAAGGTTTCCCAGTCTGAATTTTGATGACTGTATCCCTGTGGTGTCATTTACTATGTTCATTTACCCTTCTGTTTCCTATAAATTGGTAGTTGGCCTGGTTAAATGAAAATTTACCTTTTGTCCCTAAGGATATAACTGGACCCTAAGTGAAATTGTTCACAATTCAATTAGCATTCCTTCAATGCTCTAATGCTAACATTTTCACAAACTACATGTTAGAAATGGACAGCTTTAAACTCCCTTAGTGTTTGTAGGTTCATCCTTTTTTTTTTTTTTTTTTTTTTTTTTTGGTCCTTTAAAAAATCTGTATTACTTTTTCTCATGGCATTTATTTTGTCAGTAACTCTCTAATATCTTTTCTGTTTGTAATTTTTGTTACTCTTTCACATTGTGGTCGTTTCTGTTGTTTTCTTTTTATTTTTAAATTTGTCTATATCTGTTTTACTTCTCACATCTCTTTCTTTTGATAAGGGTAGTGCCTTGGATTCAGCAGAAGCTCCAGCTGGGAGATCCAGGAACCATTAATAAACCTCAGAGAGATCCTAAGAATAGAGAACAAGAACAGAAGCAAGGGGTGTGCTAGGCTTCAAGGGTGAAATTACTTGTGACTTCGTTTTGTACTCTTAGTAGGTCCTTAGTTCACTGCCTCTGACTTTTTTTATATTGTTGGCTTAGATTGCATTCAAAGACATATTTTGACTGATTATAGCAGCATATAACATGCTGAATTAATCATTTGATTTTCTATGGGACTGTTTCTGGGTATCCTCTTTTATATATTTTATAGAATAAAGAGGTCTTAATTGTGAAATTTACATTGATACTGAATGCACAAGGTAGGATTTGTAATAATTTAGAGCAGTGGTCTCACATGGTTTTGATCATGGTCCACCTAACCTATTTTTCCTAGTGGAAAACCACTTTGCGGTAACAAAGAGTTGCAAAGAAATGTGTGGGAAGTGCTTGTTAATTACTACAAAAGAGAAGACTATGAGCTTATGCACATTGATTTGTATTCTAAATAGTATCCTATGTAAAGTTGAAGAATCCTTGGGCCGGGCGCGGTGGTTCACGCCTGTAATCCCAGCACTTTGGGAGGCCGAGGCAGGTGGATCACGAGGTCAGGAGATTGAGACCATCCTGGCTAACACGGTGAAAGCCCGTCTCCACTAAAAATACAAAAAATTAGCCGGGTGTGGTGGTGGGCGCCTGTAGTCCCAGCTACTCGGGAGACTGAGGCAGGAGAATGGCATGAACCTGGGAGGCGGAGCTTGCAGTGAGCTGAGATCCCACCGCTGCACTCCAGCCTGAGCGACAGAGCAAGACTCTGTCTCAAAAAAAAAAAATAGAATTCTTAATAACTCACTTATTAGGTTACCAGAAGTGGTTCTGACATTTAAAGTAAATAGCAAAGTTTACTGACTCCAGTATCAGTGATAAAAACCAGAGGGAAAAACCTACATTCCTGGTTACTTTGCAGAACAGTGGTAGATTCTTAGGCCTACAAGGGAAGCATAGTCTATGCTCAGGAGAAAAACTGTTTAATAAACAAGATTCAAGGTGAGGGTTAGGTAGAGGAAAGAGAGTTATTTGATTTTCATTTTTTAAGGTATTAAAAATTTTTTTATATATGAAAATGTCATGAAATTTATCAGCGATAATGTATTGATACTCAAATTTTTTAAATTTTTAAATTTTTAAATATTTTAATCAACTTCCGTTATTTTTCCTCTTCTGGGATGAATTAAGTGGCAAACTTGGCCATTCTAATATTTACTCACTGATAGCTAAATTTTATAGCGTCTCTATCTAAAGAAGACAGTACCAGATTCCATTTGGTCTAGGGAGATAGCACTACAAAACTTTTTTCCTTGAAAAAATATTCCTGAAGGACGGGCGTGGTGGCTCACGCCTGTAATCCCAGCACTTTAGGAGGCTGAGGCGGGCAGTTCAAGAATAGCCTGGCCAACATGGTGAAGCCCTGTCTCTACTAAGAATACACAAATTAGCCAGGCGTGGTGGGGTGTTCCTGTAATCCCAGCTACTCGGGAGGCTGAGGCACTTGAACCTGGGAGTTGGAGATTGCCATGAGCCGAGATCGTGCCACTGCACTCCAGCCTGGGTGACAGAGCAAGACTCTGTCTAAAAAAAAGAAAGAAAGAAAGAAAAATATTCCTGAGACATTAACTAGATCCCTTGGTTGAAATAACAGAGGACCAGATTTTTGAACCTAAAGAAAAGGCACATAGGAACCAAAAAAGTTCTCAACATTATTCTACCCCCTTGCAGAAGCTAGAATCTCCCAGTTTCAGCTGTTTCCTCTTCTCCCAGCTTCCTAATGTACTTATTCCCTAAGCCAGATGTTCTCCAACTTTGGAAGTTCCTTGGAACTCCCAGGAAGCATGATTACAAAGTCAGAATTTTAAGTAGAGGATGGTCCCAGACGGCAGGCTACAGGGACCATCAGACTTCACTGGAAGAAACAGGGCTCCAGGTTTTGCCCTGACTCTCCTTACTTTACCTACCCTTCTCCTGAGCTTTCTTGGATTCTACACTGAGCAATCCCTCTGCTGAGATCCAGGCTTAGCAGCTACTTCTTTAAAAATATCCCCCTCCCCAGCCTCATGAATGCACCAAATTGATAACCAAAGTCATTCCTTACTCTGGAATCAGCTCTCCTTCCCGATTTCCCTGCTTTACTTAATATTCAGACTAATTTTGTTTTTGTTTTTGTTTTTTGAGACAGGGTTTCGCTTTGTCACCCGGGCTGGAGTGCAGTGTTGCAATCAAGGCTCACTGCAGCCACAACCTGGGCTCAGGCAATCCTCTTGCTTCAGCCTCCTAAGTAGCTGGGACCACAGGTGCACACCACCATGCCCGGCTAATTTTTGTTTGTTTGTTTTTTTAAAGGCAGTCTTGCTCTGTCGCCCAGGTTGGAGTACAGTGGCACAATCTTAGCTCACTACAACCTCTGCCTCCCAGGTTCAGGTGATTCTCCTGCCTCAGCCTACTGAGTAGCTGGGATTACAGGTGCCCGCCACCACACCTGGATAATTTTTGTATTTTTAGTAGAGATGGGGTTTTACCATGTTGGACAGACTGTTCCCAAACTCCTGACCTCAAGCGATCTGCCCAGACCTCAAGTGATCTGTCCAGACCTCAAGTGATCAGCCTGCCAAAGTGCTGGGATTACAGGTGCGAGCCACTACACCCAGTGTAATCTTTTTAATTATTAGAAAAATGAGGGCCAGGCACTGTGGCTCACGCCTATAATTTCAGCACTTTGGGAGGCCAAGGTGGGTGGATTACCTGAGGTCATGGGTTCCAGACCAGCCTGTCCAACGTGGTGAAACCCCGTCTCTACTAAAAATACAAAAATTAGGCTGGGTGCGGGAGCTCAAACTTGTAATCCCAGCACTTTGGGAGGCCAAGGTGGGTGGATCACAAGGTCAGGAGTTCGAGACCGCCTGGCCAAGATGGTGAAACCCCATCTCTACTAAAAATACAGAAATTAGTCAGGTGTGGTGGTGCACGCCTGTAGTCCCAGCTACTCAGGAGGCTGAGACAGAAGAATCACTTGAACCTGGGAGGCAGAGGTTGCAGTGAGCCGAGATCACACCACTGCACTCCAGCCTGGGTGACACAGTGAGACTACGTCTTAAAAAAAAAGAAAAAAAAAATTAGCCGGGCATGGGCGTGAGTGCCTGTAATCCCAGCTACTCAGGAGGCTGAGGCAGAAGAATCGCTTGAACCCAGGAGGCGGAGGTTGTAGTGAGCTGAGATCGTGCCATTGCACTGCAGCCTGGTCGACAAAGCGAGACTCCATCTCAAAAAAAAAAAAAAAAGAAAAGAAAAGAAAAAGAAACATGAGATGGGGTCTCCCTATGTTGCCTCTGGGCTCAAGTGATCTTCCCTCCTTAGCCTCCCAAAGTGCTAGGATTACAGGCGTGAGACACCGTGCCAGGTTAGTTTTGATGCCCAGATATTGAGTCAAGTATAATGCCTCTTCCTTGTCCCTTCACATCCAATCACTTGCCATATCCAGTTCTTCCTTTAAAATGCTCCTGAGGCTGGGCACAGTAGCTCACACCTGTAATCCCAGCACTTTGGGAGGCCAAGGCAGGTGGAATGCTTGAGCCCAAAAGTTTGAGACCAGCCTGGGCAAAATGGAAGAAACTCTGTGTCTACAAAAAAGCCAGGCATGGTGGTGGATACCTGTAGTCCCAGCTACTTGGGAGTCTGAGGTAGGAAGATCACCTGAGTCCAGGAAGTCAGCACTGCAGTGAGCTGTGATTACACCACTGCCCTCCAGCCTGAGAGAGAGAGACCCTGTCTCAATAAAATAAAATAAAATGCTCCTGAAATTTATCCCTTTCCTGCCCGTTTTCACTACCAACCCTTTAAAACGGGTGTTTTTTTAATTGTAATTTTTATAGCCTGGGCAATATAGCAAGGCCTTGTCTCTACAAAAAAATACAAAAAATTAACCAGGTGTGGTGGCTCACGCCTGTGGTCCTACCTACTTGGGAGGCTGAGGTGGGAGGATCACTTCAGCCTGGGAAGCAGAGGTTTCAGTGAGCCACGATCATGCCACTGCACTCCAGCCTGGGCAACAGAGCGAGAGACTTTGTCTCAAAAAAACAAAAATTTGTAGAGACGGGTTCTCACCATGTCTCTCAGGCTGGTCTCAAACTGCTGGGCTCAAGCAGTCCTGCCTCAGCCTCCAGAAGTGCTGGAATTATAGGCATGCACCACCATGCAGGGCCAAGGCAGGTGCTTCTTATCTATCTATTTATTTATCTATCTATTTATTTATTTATTTATTTAGAGACAAAGTCTCGGTCTGTCACCCAGGCTGGAATGCAGTGGCGTGATCTCAGCTCACTGCAACCTCTGCCTCCTGGGTTCAAGCGATTCTCATGCCTCACCCTCCCGAGTAGCTGGGATTACAAGCATGTGCCACCACGCCTGGCTAATTTTTGTATTTTTTGTAGACATGATGGTTTGCTATGTTGGCCAGGCTGGTTTTAAACTTTTGGCCTCAAGTGATCTGTCTGCCTCAGCCTCCCAAAGTGCTGGGATTACAGGCATGAGCCACCACACCTGGCTTTCTAAGACCTAACTTCATAATATTTTCATTAAGCCTTTCTGGATGCTTGAATGAAGTCACTGCTCATTCACCTGTGCCTCTGCTTATACCTTGTATTACATAATCACATACTGCAGCCTTGCACTGTGCTCTTTACTGTGTGTGTGTGCCTGTGTGTGGTGTGCATGTGTGCGCACCTTATTTTCCCTCCATAGTAGGAGCTTTGGCTCATTTATCTTTGTATTCTCCAACACCTTGCAGTGCGCCTTGCTCATAGCAGGTGCTCCATAGATATTAGATTTTTAAAGATTAATTTAGATGATAAGGATAATAGTCTTCATTTATTAGATGATGAGGATAATAACACGTTTATTGAATGCCTGTGCCAGGGACTTAGCCACGGGCTTTACTTATTTCATCACGTCTTCACAACAGCCCTGTGATACACAGGTGCTGTTGTTACCCAGTATTGCAAGTGAGATGATAAATACTGAGTACTGAGGCCAGGTTCTGAATCCAGGAGTTGGACTGCACCAGAGGCTAAGCACTTGCCCTCATTGTTGTGCTGCTGGGCTACATATGAAAGACAAAGATGTCTCGGGGTATTTGTTCTTTTGTAAGAATTTCAGGCCAGGTGTGGCGGCTCATGCCTGTAATCCCAGCACTTTGGGAGGCCAAGGCAGGCGGATCACCTGAGGTCAGGAGTTTGAGACCAGCCTGGCCAACATGGTGAAACCCTGTCTCTACTAAAAATACAAAAATTAACCGGGTATGGTGGCACGTGCCTGTAATCCCAGCTATTCGGGAGGCCGAGGCAGGAGAATCTCTTGAACCCAGGAGGGGAGGTTGCAGGGAGCCAGGATCGTACCACTGCACTCCAGCCTGGGCAACAGAATGAGACTCTGTCTCAAAAAAAAAAAAAAAAAAAAAAAATAGAATTTCATTGAGCTCTGTAAGTGCATTTTATTGTTTTGATGCTGTTCCAAAAGAGTCAGCATACTCTTGGGAGTAGCAGGAACTGTTTTCACAGATTCAACATGTGCCTTCTACAGGAGAGCGACTTGCAGTTGTGGAGGTACAGTGTGAACGGCTGAGGATGCTCTACCGGGACTGTGCTCGGCCCCCACCGCCTCCTTTGCAGGCTGACCGGAGACAGGTGAGCCCTCTGTGGTGCTTTGCACCTCCTGCAGCCACCACACACATCATTGAGTAAGGCCAGCAGCAAGTTAAGGACATTTAGAATAAGTGTTTGCAAAGCTGTTTGGAGGTGCGTTCTTTTGCGGTGACATGCCCTCCTTTGCGGTGCCATGCTCTCATCTTTGACTGTCAAAGCAAATTAAGCTGACATTCTGAATATTGGAAAATAATAGCAGGGGAACAAAACTTAGTAATTTATAAATAGCTTCTTTGTGTTGTCAATAATAAAACGAAAGCTTTTTTTTAAAGTTTAGAGATACAGTCCCTTTCATAATAGAGAATATGAGTGAGTAATTAAAAAACAAAAGTGGGCTGGGCATGGTGGCTCATGCCTGTACTCCCAACATTTTGAGAAGCCGAGGTGGGCAGATCACATGAGGCTGGAAGTTTGAGACCAGCCTAGCCAACATGCTGAAACCCCATCTCTACTAAAGATACTAAAATTAGCTGGGCATGGTGGTGCACATTGGTAATCCCAGCTACTTGGGAGCCTGAGGCAGGACAGTCGCTTGAACCCGGGAGGTAGAGGTTGCAGTAAGCCGAGATTGTGCCACTGCACTCCCGCCTGGGGGACACAGCAAGACTCTGTCTTCAAAAAAAAAAAGAGGGGCAAAATGTTAAAAAAATAGATACATTTGTTAATGTTCTTAGCAGCATTATTCACAATAGCCAAAAAGTGGAAACTGCAAATATCCATCAATTGATGAATAAATAAACAAAATATGCTATAGCCATGTAATGGAATATCATTTGTTTATAAAAAGGAATGAGGTTTTGATATATGCTACAGCATGAATGAACTTGAAATTACACTAAGTGAAAGAAGCCAGACACAAAAGACCATATCTTATATAAGTCAATCTATATGAAATGTCTAGTGCAGGTAAATCCATAGACATAGAAAATAGATTAGTGATTGCCAGGGTCTGGGGGCAAAGGAGAGTTAAGGGACGAGAGGAACAGGGATTGACTACTAAAGTGTATGGAATTTCCTTCAGTAGGGACAAAAATGTTCTAAAATTAGGTCACGTTAATAGTTGCACAATTCTGCGAATATACTAAAAACCATTGACTTACCCCATAAATGTATACACCTACCATGTACCCATAAATATTAAAAATCAAAACAAAACATTGACTTATACACTTCAAATGGGTGAATTGTGTGTTACATGAATTCGTTTTTTTGTTTTTTTGTTTTTTTAAAATGGAGTCTCGCTCTGTCACCGAGGCTGGAGTGCAGTGGCCAGATCTCAGCTCACTGCAACCTCGACCTCCTGGGTTCAACCGATTCTCCTACCTCAGCCTCCCGAGTAACTGGGATTCTGCAGCCTGGGTGACAGAATGAGACTCTGTCTCAAAAAATAAAAATAAAATAAAGAAATAAAAAATAAAAAAGATGCTTTTATCTGATAGAGAAGCTTGAGATTTTTATGATTAGAATGATTAAAAATAAAACTGAGAAAGCAAGACAACTAACCTTTAAAAAAAAGAAAAAGGAAGTGTCACTATGGTACCCCTGCTTAGCTTTGAGCTGAATATTAAGTCATGCATTTATAAATTGAACTACAATTTGTTCTGTAACTACATGGGGACTATAAGAGGATGGAGACCAGACCTTGGAATTGATGATAATGGAAGATAAATAGTGTCTTGAAAGGGTAGTAAAAATTTTATTTGGAAAAAAGATACGCTTTTTAAAAAATATATGTGCCTGGTGGGGCATGGTGGCTCATGCCTATAATCCTAGCATTTTGGAAGGCCAAGACAGATAGATAGCTTGAGCCCAGGAGTTTGAGATCAGTCTGGGCAATATAGCAAGACCCCATCTTTACAAAAAAATACAAAAATTAGCTGAGTGTGGTGATGCACACCTGTAGTCCCAGCTACTGGGGAGGCTGAAGCAAGAGGATCACTTGAGCCCAGGAGCTTGAGGCTGCATCTAGCTGTGATTGCACCACTGCACTCCAGCCTGGGTGATGGGAGTGAGACTCTGTCTCTAAATAAATATGTGCGTGTGTGTGTGTGTGCGTGTGTGTGTGTGCCTATATTTGAATACCATCAGATAAAATTTTTTTCTTCTTTGAGAAAATAAAGGGATTGGTGTTTGCAGTTCTACTGAATATGGGTTTTTCCCCTCAATGCAGCCCAAAGAGATTACTTGGAGCCCCTCGCGAGTGTTTCCACCTGTTCGAGCCTGCATGTTCTCATCTCACCTTACCTCAGTCACCTTCCTGGCTGACCCCAGCGCTGGGGGAGGCCTGCCCCGGGGCACTTTTATCTATGCCACATCACCACTGCCAGTTCAGGTGAGACATCACATGACACACTGTCTTTTGCATTTTCGAATTTGAAAGAAAAAGCAGGTCTCAGGCCCAGGTTTAGCCCTCTGATTGCTGCTGTCTTCTGGCATCTCTTCAGGCCCCGTCTTTTTACTGGGAAATTGAAATCGTTTCCTATGGAGATACCGATGATGACACCGGGCCCATAGTTTCCTTTGGCTTCACTACAGAAGCAGAGAAGCGAGATGGAGCTTGGACTAATCCAGTGGGCACTTGTCTTTTCCATAAGTAAGTAAAAGAAGTAGCTCAGCGTGACAGAGAACAGTAGCTTCCCACAAGGTGTGTAAGGTGTTCAGGAAGTCAAAATAGAGTTCTGTCTTCAAGTGAGTTTGGGGAAAGGAAAGCATTATTTTTCCATTCTGGAGATTTCCAGTGCACATTAGTAAGATTCCTTCCTAGTTGTCCTGTAATTTTTTAAAAACCTGTTTATTTTCCAAATACTATAACCCTTTATTCTAGGAATACAGTTTGGGAAATACTGGTGTGGGTATTTTAATACTGAAGTGATATTATAATAATCTTACAATGCTGACCCCCCCACTTCACCACTTCCCTGCTTGCGTGTTGGCCAGTGAGGCTTATCTTTCTTGTCTTTCACCTCCCTTCTTTGTATTTTTCATAGCAACGGCCGAGCCGTGCACTACAATGGCTCCAGTTTGTTACAGTGGAAGAGCGTTCGCTTAGACGTGACTCTCTCCCCCGGTGAGTGCAGTGGGAGCTTTTCTACCCTGTGTGATTCTGTTGGTCTCAGATTTGGGTCCAAACAGGTTAAAGTTAAATAAATTTAGCAATTGGAAATGGGCAATTTGTCATTTAGTGAAAACCAAACACATCCTTGCTGCCCCGTAGTTTACACCAAACCCCTCACTTTATGAGCCCTCACCATTAGAGCCTCCATTTGGTAACTCCAGAGTTACGTGTACTTTTGTGCTTCCATCATTAGATAATTCAGAGATTTTGCTTCTATCTGAAGTTTAGTCTTTCTTCACTTATGAGCAAATAAATAGCTTCAAAAAAAGAGAACTCCACCTCTAGCTGTGAGGCACTGGAGAAGTGCCTTATCAGGCCAGGCACAGTAGCTCACGCCTGTAATCCCAGCATTTGGGGAGGCTGAGGCAAGAGGATCACTTGAGCCCAGGAGTTCAAGACCATCCCGGGCAACATGGCGAAACCCCATCACTACAAAAAATACAAAAATTAGTGGTGGCACATGCCTGTGGTCCTAGCTACTCGAGAGGCTGAGGTAGGAAAATCACTTGAACCCAGAAGGTTGAGGCTATGGTGAGCTGTGATCATACCACTACACTCCAGCCTGGGTGATAGAGTGAGACCCTATCTCAAAAAAAAAGAGAGAGAGAGAAATATTATTATTGGTGGATATAGTCTATAAACATCTGGTCAAGCTTTGACAAATATTCTGCCTCTATGTTTCAGTCACATAGACAGTCAACTCAATAAAGAACCCTTTCCTCCTTCTTTTTAGCCTCTGTGTAAATAACTAGATCTATACAGTAGTTGTTAGGATTGGCCCTACATACTCCAGCTGTAGCAAAAAAACAGAATTGTCCTGCTGACATTTGAAGCAGCCGAATATGTTGGTTACTTATTTTTAGACAGTACATCTTAGGCTTCATCTATAATAAAACTTAAATTGATATACTTAGTAAGCAGTCTGGGATGATGAGATGGGGAATATGCAGTCACTCCAATAGGTAACCTCTTGAAGCTGCCTGGAGGGTACTTTTGCCATCACTTGTCCTTAAGGGAGCTGCTTGTTAAATTATACTTTTCCTGGGAGCACAGTGTGTTTTTTTGTGTGTGTTTTGTTTGTTTGTTTGTTTGTTTGTTCTTTTGAAATGGAGTCTTGCTCAGGCTGGATGCAGTGGTGCAATCGCAACTCACTGCAACCTCCACCTCCCAGGCTCAAGCAATTCTCCTGCCATAGCCTCCCGAATAGCTGGGATTACAGGTGCCTGCCACCATGCCCAGCTAATTTTTGTGTTTTTAGTAGAGACGGAGTTTCACCATGTTGGCCAGGCTGTCTCAAACTTCTGACCTCAAGTAATCTGCCTGCCTCAGCCTCCCAAAGTGCTAGGCTCTCAGGTGTCAGCCACCACGCCCAGCCCCTGGCAGCATAGTGTTTTTACTCAAGCCAAGTCATGTTATGACTTGGAAATCATTTCAGGGCAAAGCAGTTTTTCTCTTACTTCACAAAGCAGAACTCAGACATCTCAGCAGAGTACTTACCTAAGTGCTTTAAACACAAAAGGGTGTGTGGGGCAGGGTGGGGGGCAGTGGTAGGGTGCGGGGGGGAGCGTTTTCAGTGTCTTTATTTTCTTGTTGCTGTATTTGTTGTTTTATCAGTTTTGCTTTTTGAGGACATTTAGGACTGGACCACGGGCATACAGACTACCCTCTTCCTAGAGAAATGTGTCTACAAAGGAATAGGAATTACAACCCAATCTGTGTAACAGAATCTCAACCCCTCTACCAATACATGGGCTTCCATTCATCAGCAGATACTTGCTGAGCATCTCTTACCTGCTAGGCCCTCTTCTGGCCCCTGGGGATGCCGTGGCGAACAATGACAAGTCCCCAACTATTGGGAAGCTCGCATTCCTATGGTACCTAAGCCATAGGAGACTCTGTGATCAAAACAGCACCTTAGAACTTCATCCACTTATTGCAGAATTTAGAAAAGATAAATTATAAGGCCACACATGCTAGCAGCTTGCTTGAGACAGCTGATGTAAGAGAGGCTGATACGATTGACAGGCTCCTCTTGGTTCTGTGTGTCCTACCTCGGTGTCCAGTCATCTTGTCAGATAGCAGCCTGGATTATGTTAGTTACCTTCACTTTTTGCAAAATGCCTTAAATGCTTATAAGTAGGGAACATAATGGAATTTAATGGTCTATCTTTAGCTTACATTGTGAGTGGAGTTTAAAATTATATATGTATTTTTTTTTCTTTTCTTTTTTTTTTTTTTTTTTTTTGAGACTGGGTCTCACTCTGTCACCCAGGCTAGAGTGCAGTGGTGCAATCATAGCTCACTGCAGCCTCGACCCCCTGGGTTCAAGTGATCCTCCCACCTCAGCCTCCTGAGTAACTGGGACCATAGGCACACACCACCATGCCTGACTAATTTTTGTATTTTTGTAGAGACGAGATCTCACTGTTTTGCGTAGGCTGGTCTTGAACTCCTGTGCTCAAGCAATCTTCCCACCTTGGCCTGCCAAAATGCTGGGATTACAGGCATGAGCCACCACATCTGGCCTTAAATTATATATTTTAAGGCCATTTCTGAATATTCCACCGGAGATGATATTACTATTACCTTTTTACTTGTTTGTCATAAGTAATCCTCCATGTGTCAAAAGAGAAAAACTTCCATTTTTTCTATTTCAAAAATAGTACCTAGTGTTTTTCATTTTTGTCTTGCCTGCCAGGAAAATAAAGGCTAAATTTAATATGTAATTGCGGTAACTGATTTAACACAGACACTAGGCATTTTCCTTCTAAAAAATTCTGACAGCTTCTTTAAATGAGTTGTTTCTGTTATGTTCCTTTATATCTAAATACAAAAACTTAGGCTGGGTGCAGTAGCTCACGCCTGTAATTCCAGCACTTTGGGAGGCCGAGGCAGGTGGATTGCCTGAGGTCAGAAATTCGAGACCAGTCTGGCCAACACAGCAAAACCCCATCTCTACTAAAAATACAAAAATTAACCGGGCATGCTGGTGGGCGCCTGTAATCCCAGCTACTCTGGAGGCTGAGGCAGGAGAATTGCTTGAACCTGGGAGGCAGAGGTTGCAGTGAGCCGAGATGGCACCACTATACTCCAGCCTGGGCAACAGAGTGAGACTTCATCTCGGTAAATAAAGAAATACAATAACTTCATGTCCATTTCAGAAGTAAATGAGGGCATAAATAGTCAGTGATGTGTAGGGTGATACTCTGGTTGCAAATTTAAATTTTACTTAATAAGAGGGAGAAAATGTGTTTTCCTTCCCGTTCTCTGCTATAGGTGACGTGGCAGGAATTGGCTGGGAGAGAACCGAGGGGACTCCACCTCCTCCGGGACAGCCAGCCAAGGGCCGGGTATACTTCACGTACTGCGGGCAGCGCCTCTCACCGTATCTCGAAGACGTCTCTGGTGGCATGTGGCCAGTGGTTCACATTCAGAAAAAGGCAGGTTACCTTATTGGGAAAGGAAAACAAATTCTCCTTCGTCACCTGTTCCTGTTAGACATGGAAAAATGAAAGGGAGCAAACAGGCCATCGTTGTACATAATATTGGTACACAGTGGCAGAGGAAGGGCAGAGCCAGCCTGAGCGAATGCTTGCTTTCCTTTGTGTTGACCCCACAGTCTTAGATTGAATGATGCTATATCAGGAACTTAGTGCTTCATTGCCTTGACATCTTTTTAGCAACCTTTCCCAGACAACAATGCAAGGAACACTAGAGTTCTTTCAAATGTCAGTAAAATGATTCCATGATCAAGTAAATTTTGAAAATGATTCTCTTTGGTTGCTCAGTATGTCAGAAACTTGGAGAGATCCTTCAGTAAAGATTTGTAAGTTCAACTTAGTTAACCAGCATCCCCATACATATTTAATGATGGAACTCTTATTTCTTAAGGAGCATCTATTAATATCCAGTGTTCTGGAACATTATGACTTACTACATGCTGGTAGCTCACAAATCCATATCTCTATTCCAGACCTTTCCCTAAACTCCATGCTCACATACCCAGCAGCCTGGGCAGCATCTCTAAAGAGATGCCTTATTGGCATGTCAAGGTTAACATGACCGAGACTGAGCCTAACTCTTCCCCAAACCTAAAACCGCCACTTCCCCAGTCTTCTTCATCTCAGGAAATGTCAGCTCCATGCTTTTAGTTGCTAAGGCCAAAAACCTTGATATTCTCCTTGACTCCTCTTTTTTCTCCTGCTTCACATCCAACCTGTCAGCAGATCTTGGTTCTAACCTTCAAAATGTATCTAGAATCTGACCACTTCTCCTATTCCTCCATCAGCAACCCAGGCCTGCCACCATCTTCCCTTGGGTAGCTCATCACAGTGTTCTAACTCCTCTCCCAGCCCACATTCTTGCCTGTTCACGTCTTATCTTTTTTTTTTTTCCCCCTTCAGGACATCTCTAAGATAATACATGTCTTTTCAACCCAGCAATCACAATGATCTTTTTAAAATGTTAGTTGGAATGCCACTATCCAGTCAGTGGCTTCTCATGTCATGCATTTTAAAAGCCCAAGTCTTTATAATGACTTACAAGATGCAAGGTGTAGTGGTGCCAGAATAGTCCCCGTGGCTCTGGAGGCTGAGGTGGGAGTATCACTTGAGCCCAGGAGTTCCAGGCTGCAGTGCGTTATGATTGCACCTATGAACAGTCAGTTGCACTCTAGCCTAGACAACATAGTGAGACTCCATCTTTTTTTGTTTGTTTGTTTTGAGACGGAGTCTTGCTCTTGTCACCCAGGCTGGAGTGCAATGGCGCGATCTCGGCTCACTGCAACCTCCACCTCCCAGGTTCAAGCAATTCTCCTGCCTTAGCCTCTGGAGTAGCTGGGATTACAGATGTACACCATCACACCAGGCTAATTTTTGTATTTTTAGTAAAGATGGAGTTTCACCATGTTGGCTAGGCTGGTCTCGAACTCCTGACCTCATGACCTGCCCACCTTGGCCTCCCAAAGTGCTGGGATTACAGGCAAGAGCCACCGCGTCCGGCCAAGACTCCATCTTTTAAAAAATAATCTATAAGGTCATATAGGATCTGGCCCTGTACCATGCCTCTGATACCATCTTTTATCTCTTTATTTGTTGAGTGAATTAATGATGCCAGCATTTATTTCCCTTCTCGTTTTTTTTTCTTTTTGAGACGGAGTCTTGCTCTGTCGCCCGAGCTGGAGTGCAGTGGCCAGATCTCAGCTCACTGCAAGCTCCGCCTCCCGGGTTTCCGCCATTCTCCTGCCTCAGCCTCCGGAGTAGCTGGGACTACAGGCGCCCGCCACCTCGCCCGGCTAGTTTTTTGTATTTTTAGTAGAGACGGGGTTTCACCGTGTTAGCCAGGATGGTCTCGATCTCCTGACCTCGTGATCCGCCCGTCTCGGCCTCCCAAAGTGCTGGGATTACAGGCTTGAGCCACCGCGCCCGGCCGATGCCAGCATTTAAAGCAGAATTTCTCAGCCTGTTCCATTCATGCATTCAACGAATATTTATTGAGCACTTCCTCTAGTCAAGCACTATGCTAAGCTCCGGGTATATGGCGGTGAGCAAAACAGATACGATCTCTGTCTTCGTTGGGTTATGATCAGTTGGAGGAATAAGACCATACCAAATAATCACATAAATATATATGTGTTATGTATGTAATTACAGACTAATAAATGCTGTGAATGAGAATCACAGACTTCCTGGAAGCAAGTGGCAGGCACATCTGATCTTGTATCTCTTAATCTGAAGAAGTGCTGTTTGAGCCAGGTCTGGAATATTATTAGCTGGTCTTAACTAGGCAAAGTTGGACAAAAGAATATTCCAGGTGGAAGGAACAGCATGGGTGCTGGTGTCAGGTAGAGAGGAGCAATATCAGGTAGAGAGGAGCAATATCAGGTAGAGAGGAACAGTGTTGGAAACAAGAGAGGTCAATGCGTTTGAGCAGCAAAGTGCATGAAAGTGTGAGGTGAGGGATGGAGAGGCAGGGCTGGCTATACAGGGCTCTGAGGGCAGGTGTGTTCAGTCCCTTCAGCCCCTGCCTGGTTTCTCATGCCAGCACACACCTCAGGCTATTCTTCCAAGGTGACATTTAGTGAGCTGCACCTTGGGCTCTTGCAAAAATAAAAATAAACCTAAGTCTTTCCAAATCCTTCATTTGGTCTCCTTTCCAGAACACCAAAACCCGAGCTAACTTTGGCTCCCGGCCATTTGCCTACGCAGAAGGGCAGGCCCACCGCAATGCTGCCGACCTGTGCACCGACCTAGCAGAAGAGATCAGCGCTAACTTCGAGGCCCTGCCCTTCGCCATGGCATCTGACAGTGACAATGATGCTGGCACCAGTATTGCGTCAGACCCAGGCACTCATGGGCCACCATGCCGGATTGCTGCTGTGGCCACCGCTCAGCAACGTAAGTCACCTCCTGGGAGTTACTGCTTCCATGGCTTCCTGAGACCGTGAATGTTATGAATTCCATAAACCCATTGCACTTGAGCATCCTCAATACAATCAGGAATTGCAAACTCAAGTGCCCATCGGTAATGGGGTCACAGGCCTGGTGAAAGAAGGTGGGGAGCAGGAGGAAGCACAGCAGACCACAAAGTTCATCCCCTTTTCCGGGAAGCCTGCTATGCCTCAGGGCAGCCAGTGCAAGACCAGTAGAGCCCCAGCACTTTGTATGAAGTCTCCTCATGTCACGTGTTACTCATTTTCAAAACTTGTCCTAAAATTGAGGTAATCACAGAATAATAAAATGCTAGGCAATGGGTATATAGATGTGCACTAAAAACTCTTATGATGGTTGGGCAAGGTGGCTCACACCTGTAATGCCCACATTTTGGGAGGCCGTGGTGGGCAGATCACCTAAGGTTGGGAGTTCAAGACCAGCCTGACCAACATGGAGAAACCCCGTCTCTACTAAAAATACAAAATTAGCTGGGCGTGGTGGCACATGCCTGTAATCCCAGCTACTCAGGAGGCTGAGGCAGAAGAATTGCTTGAACCGGGAGGTGGAGGTTGCAGTGAGCCGAGATCGCACCATTGCACTCCAGCCTGGGCAACAAGAGCGAAACTCCATCTCAAAAAAAAAAAAAAAAAAAACCTTTTATAATTACTTGTAACAATTTTGTCATAAAATTAAACAGCTCACCAAAGTAAGGATGTCTGCAAGCCATATTTGGCCCTTGGGATACTGGTTTGCAAACTATTTTAAGATTCTGTTTAGGGCCAGGCACCGTGGCTCACATCTGTAATCCCAATGCTGGGAGGTCAAGGAAGGAGGGTAGCTTGAGTCCAGGAGATTGAGACCAACCTAGGCAACACAGTGAGACCCTGTCTCTACAAAAAATTTTAAAAATAGCCTGGTGTGGTGGCACACACTTGTAGTCCCAGCCACTCAGGTGGGACTGGAGCCCAGGAGGTTTAGCTGCAGTGAGCTGTCTTCGCACCACTGCATGCCAGCCTAGGCAACAGAGTGAGCTTCTGTCTGAAAAAAAAAAAAAAAGGTCTGTTTAGTTCTATCCATAGTGAAGGACTTGCTAAATTCTTCTCTGAATTGAATGAATTATACTCAAAAACTATTTTAGGATTCAGGGTAATTATAGATAATTAGTTATTCCTAGACTCTGTGATTTAAAATTCCTCAGCATACTAGGAGTCTTCCTATCATGCAAATTAAGATAATCTGGTTTGTCTAAGGGTAAGAAGTTAAGGATTTTTCTAGCCTGCTCTTGTTTAGAATTCACTGTCCTTGTGCTCTGTTACAGAATATGATAGTGACACCTCCTGTCATTATAAAGTCGAGCTCAGCTATGAGAATTTCATCACCTCTGGCCCAGACCCTCACCCACCTCCCATTGCAGATGATGAGAGCGACGATGATGACGATGATGACATCCCGCAGGTAAGAGACCCACGGCTTAGATCAGGACTCAGCAGCATTTGCTTAGCTCCCTGGTGACTAAGACAAGCCTCACGGAGTGATTTTGATGTGCGAATGCAAAACTGCTGTTGTTACTCTCAGTGACTTCATTGTGCTTGAACAGTGAATGAACCTTAGAGTGTTCATTTTTCTAAACCTCTATCAATAGCGATATCCGTTGAGCCATTTTGCCCAGTTAAGATCCAGAAACTGGAGAAGTGAAGTGCTTTGCGATAGTTCAGAATCCTGTGACAATGCTTCTATGGCTTCTTTAGAGGGAAAGGAAGAGCTTGCCCTAGTCTTGCTGTTCCGTGCCCTGGCATCTGGGGGTGTGTCTAGTACAGGGGTCCATGCCTGACCTTTCTATTACTGTCATTTAAGTGGGGTGAAGACCTCAGGGTGAGAGCTGTAAGTTAGGGAAACAATGATACCTGCACCAGGTGTTCCTTCTCCATTCATGAGGTTCCTTCTCCTTCCAGGAGGACCACTACGCCCTGCTGGTGAAAGCATGGGAGACCAAGGTTTTTCCTACCATCCGGAGACGCTTCCGCAATGAAGCAGAGCGGAAATCAGGCCTGGACCAGATAAAGGGAGCCTTACAACTAGGTCTGGTACTTTTTGTTCGCTAAGGAGGTCACTTCATGACTTGAAGTGAGGAGTTGCATGAAAATCAGAACGTAAATCAGGAGAGACTCATCTAATGTTGCACCAGACTTAACAGTGTCTTTGATCTTACCTTTAGTGAACTCTGATCTTTTGTTTTCATTGCTGGACTTTGATTTGCTTGTCAATTTACCTGAATATTTTGGGTTGATGGGCTGCTGCAATGAAGCTGGAGTGGTTATAATGGGAAACTCTGTGGTCTGGTGGTTAACAGTCACATCTGAAGTCACACTATTTACCAGCTGTGTGGACTTAAGAAAATTACTTAACATCTCTGGGTTTTCCCCATCTTTAAAATGGAATTTGTGCTCTACAAGGTTGATATGACAGTCTCTCACTGTTCCCTGATTCTGCTTATTAAACAGTATTTTTGGCCAGCCGTGGTGGCTCACGCCTGTAATCCCAGCACTTTGGGAGGCTGAGGTGGGTGGATCACCTGAGGTCAGGAGTTTGAGACCAGCCTGGCCAACATGGCGAAACCCCATCTCTACTGAAAATAGAAAATTAGCTGGGTGTGGTGGCACACGCCTATAGTCCAAGCTACTCCGGTGGCTGAGGCAGGAGAATCACTTGAACCCAGGAGGCAGAAGCGGCAGTGAGCCAAGATTGTGCTACTGCACTCCAGCCTGGGCAACATAGAACGAGACTCTGTCTCAAAAAATAAATAAATAAATAAATAAATAAATAAATAAACAAACAAACAAACAAATGGTATTTTTTTTCTCATACCCACTGTTCCTTTTGGAAACATTGCAAAGATTATTGTTCCCTAATCTTCTAATATTGGGCCACAATTTCTTGTTTATTCTAACACTTATTTCCAAAAGCATCTGTCTCTAATCACAGCCCCCTTTTAAGCTCTGCTCAGAAAATTGCCATACTTTTTCCTTACAGTAAGACCAGTGAATAAAAGAATGGTAGATAGGTGGGATGGAGTTTGGCCTTGTATTAAAAAAAAACAGGTTCTAGGCTGGGCGCAGTGGCTTACGCCTGTAATCCCAATACTTTGGGATGCCGAGGCAGGCAGATCACGAGGTCAGGAGATAGAGACCATCCTGGCTAACGTGGTGAAACCCTGTCTCTACTAAAAATACAAAAAATTAGCCAGGAGTGATGGTGGGCGCTGGTAGTCCCAGCTACTTGGGAACCCAAGGCAGGAGAATGGCATGAACCCAGGAAGCGGAGCTTGCAGTGAGTGGAGATTGTGCCACTGCTCTCCAGCCTGGGCAACAGAGTGAGACTCCGTCTCAAAAAAATAAATGAATAAAAATAAAAAGCAGATTCTATCAACACCCACTTTTTAAATTATTTTTTTGAGAGAGTCTCACTCTATATTACCTGGGCTGGAATGCAGTGGTGCGATCATAGCTCATCGCAGCCTCAAACTCTTGGGCTCAAGAGATCCTCCTGCTTCAGCTTCCCCAGTATCTGGGACTACAGGCACTCACTACCATGCCTGGCTAATTTTTTTATTTTTTGTAGAGACAGGGTATTGCTATGTCCCTCAGGCTGGTCTTGAACTCCTGGCTTCAAACGGTCTTCCCACCTGAGCCTCCAAAGTGCTGGGATTACAGGTGTGAGCCACCGCCCCAGACCAACACCTGCCCTTTCACCCACAACGTCCTGGGTGCTATGGGGCCTAAGGTGACAACAGGATATGGAGGAATTGTGCCCATTTTGCTTTCCTCCCATAATGCTTTTCCTCCTAGGTCTTTGGACATTTATTTTCTTGGTTTATTAATCAATAGTAGCTGTTGCTATCACACATAATCGTATGTTCTTTCTCTGGGAAGAAACAGCAATCTCAGTAAGTGGATAGAGGAAGCTCATATAGCCCTCTTTCTCTCCTAAACAAGCAACATGTGTTTATTGCAGTAAAAATCAAACAGTACAAAAATATATAAAGAAATAAACATGGCCCAGCACAGTGGCTCACACCTGTAATCTCAGCACTTTGGGAGGCCAAGGCAGGCGAATCACTTGAGGTCAGGAGTTTTGAGACCAGCCTAGGCAACATGGTGAACCCCCATCTCTACTAAAAATACAAAAATATTAGCCAAGTGTAGTGGTGCGCACCTGTAATCCCAACTACTTGAGAGACTGAAGCATGAGAATCGCTTGAGCCTGGGAGATGGAAGTTGCAGTGGGCTGAGATTGCACTTCTGCACTCCAGCCTGGGCAACACAGCAAGACTCTGTCTCAAAGAAAAAAAAAAAGGAAAGAAAGAAAGAAAAGAAAAAGAAATGTTACCCTCACTTTCTCCTTCCTCTCCGATTGTCCCGTAATTTGTTATTTTGAGTTAACGAATATGAAATAACTGCAAAATAATGGACCATTTTTAGCCATACCTTTGCACACTAGTGCTTATATTTCTTTCTTTTTTTTTTTTTTTTTTTGAGACAGAGTCTTACTCTGTCTCCCAGGCTGCAGTGCAATGACTCAATCTCAGCTCACTGCAACCTCCACCTCCCGGGTTCAAGCAATTCTCCTGCCTTAGCCTCCCAAGTAGCTGGGATTACAGGCACCTGCCACCACACCCAGCTAATTTGTATTTTTAATAGAGACGGGGTTTTGCCATGTTGGCCAGGCTGGTCTTGAACTCCTGACCTCAGGTGATTTACCCACCTCGGCCTCCCAAAGTGTTGGGATTACAGGCATGAACCACCACGCCTGGCCTTTTTTTTTTTTTTTTTTTTTTTTTGAGATGGAGTCTTTCCCTGTCGCTCAGGCTGGAGTGCAGTGGCGCCAGCTTGGCTCACTGCAACCTCTGTCTCCCGGGTTCAAGCGATTCTCCTGCCTCAACCTCCCAAATAGCTGGGATTACAGGCGCCCACCACCATGCCTGGCTACTTTTTGTATTTTTAGTAGAGAGAGAGTTTCACCATGTTGGCCAGGCTGGTCTTGAACTCCTGGCCTCAAGTGATCTACCTGCCTCAGCCTCCCCACGTGCTGGGATTACAGGTGTGAGCCACTGTGCCTGGCCTTAGTGCTTATATTTCTGTAGAAGAGATTTGAGACATTCCTAAAAGTAGTGCATTTAGTATTCCAAACATGGTAGATACTGCATAATTTCCTTTGCCAAAGGATTACATACTCCCATAAACAGTGTTTGAAAGATTCCCTTATCATTTGACTCTGCATGTAACTTAGTGTCGTGGTTGATCTGTGTGTACTCTTTGGGGAGTTACCCAGTGCTGTTATATTTTTTAGGTATGGTGGATATTGCCCGACAGACGGTTGAATTTCTCTATGAAGAGAATGGTGGCATCCCAAGAGACCTTTATCTTCCCACCATTGAAGACATTAAAGACGAAGCAAACAAGTTCACAATTGATAAAGTTCGAAAAGGTTTTGCTTTCCTCCTTACTCCACCTATGAAATTTCCTTTGAAATGAGAGGTTGAATTTTCCTTAATGTGCACAAACAGCTGGTAGCTCTCCTAGGGTGACTCTCCTTACTCTTTGAGCTGACCTCTTCCACACGCCCCATGTGAAGCCCTAGAGCAACCCTGGTGGAGCCCTTCCTGCTTCCCAGAATTCAGTAGCATTAGCTGAGTGGGGCAGGCAGCTACACAAGAAGAGAGGTAGGGCCCAGGCTGAGGTTTACAGATGGGCCTCTCAGGCTTAGTCCTGTATTCTAAGATGATAAACCACATGCACATGGCTAAACTGGGCTTTTTAGAATTTTAATAAAATGTATTCTCTTTGGTTAAAAATCTATTGCATATTTTAAAGAAATGAGGGAAATACAGAAAAGCACAAAAAAAGAGAATTGAAAACCACTATTTTTAGAGTTACCAGAAGACCTTCATAAAAATACCAGAACATTGTAGGCAAGGCAGGGGGAATATATATTTACTTTTCATCTCTCTTTTTTTGTGATGTAATTCACACATCATAAAATACCCTTTTAAAGTATACAATTTAGTTGTTTTAGTGTATTCACAAAGCTATGCAACCATCAAAACATTGCCTCTATTTAATTCCAGAACATTTTCATCCCCACAAAAAGAAAGCGTGTGCCCTCATCACTTCTCATTCCTCCCTCCCCTCTGGCCTCTGGGAACCACTAATCTACTGCTACTACTGATACTGCTATGAACATTTGTGTGTACATTTTTGTGTAGATATGTGTTTTCATTTCTCTCAGGTATATATGTGGGAGTAGAATTGCTGTATCACATGGTAACTTTATGTTTAACTTTTGAAGAACAACCAAACTAGTTTCCAAAGCGATTACACCAAGGGCTCCAGTTTCCCCACATCCTTGCCAACACTTGTTATTAATTGTCGTTTTTATTTTGGCTATTTTAGTGGGCATGAGGTAGTACCTCATTGTGGCTTTGACTTGCGTTTCTCTAATGACTATGATGTTGAACATCTTTTCATTTGTATCTTTCCATTTCTCTTTGGAGGAATGTTTATTCAAATTCTTTGCCCGGGCCGGGCGCGGTGGCTCAAGCCTGTAATCCCAGCACTTTGGGAGGCCGAGACGGGCGGATCACAGGTCAGCAGATCGAGACCATCCTGGCTAACACGGTGAAACCCCGTCTCTACTTAAAAAATGCAAAAAAACTAGCCAGGCAAGGTGGCGGGCGCCTGTAGTCCCAGCTACTGGGGAGGCTGAGGCAGGAGAATGGCGTAAACTCGGGAGACGGAGCTTGCAGTGAGCCGAGATCCGGCCACTGCACTCCAGCCTGGGTGACAGAGCGAGACTCCATCTCAAAAAAAAAAAACAAAAACAAATTCTTTGCCCACTGGCCAGGGGCGGTGGCTCACACCTGTAATCCCAGCACTTTGGGAGGCCAAGGCAGGCAGATCACCTGAGGCCAGGAGTTCAAGACCAGCCTGGCCAACACGGTGAAACTCCATCTCTACTAAAAATATAGAAAATCGCCGGCCGGGCGCGGTGGCTCAAGCCTGTAATCCCAGCACTTTGGGAGGCCGAGACGGGTGGATCACGAGGTCAGGAGATCGAGACCATCCTGGCTAACACAGTGAAACCCCGTCTCTACTAAAAATACAAAAAAAACTAGCCGGGCAAGGTGGCGGGTGCCTGTAGTCCCAGCTACTCGGGAGGCTGAGGCAGGAGAATGGTGCAAACCTGGGAGGCAGAGCTTGCAGTGAGCTGAGATCCGGCCACTGCACTCCAG
>NC_045443.1:109803548-109838706 GCF_002776525.5 Piliocolobus tephrosceles | reverse complement strand
CCCAGCTACTCTGGAGGCTGAGGCAGGAGAATCACTTGAACCTGGGAGGCAGAGGTTGCAATGAGCCGTGATCACACCACTGCACTCCAACCTGGGCCACAGAGCAAGGCTGTGTCTCAAAAAACAAACAAAAAGTTCTTTGCCCACCTTAAACTGGCTTATTTGTCTTTTTATTCTTGAATTGTAACAGCTTTTACAACGTTCTATTATATTACCTTCCCGACTGAGTTGTGTTCTTGCTTGGTTATAACAAAACTGAGGGTTCTGTTAAAGCCCGTAGAGCTATTTTATTTCATTTTATTTTATTATTTTATTTTTATCTGGAGAGCTATTTTGGATGCTAAATGTAAGAACCCAGATGCAGTGGTACTTTTTCCTGAAAAACTTCTCCCTCTACACTCCTCAGGTCTCACAGTAGTAACCCGCTCTCCAGACAGCAATAATGTAGCCAGCAGTGCTGTTGGAACTGCTCTGCCGAAATTTGCCATCCGAGGGATGCTGAAAACCTTTGGGCTTCATGGAGTCGTCTTAGATGTTGATTCAGTGAGTGAACAGCCATTCTGATTAATAAGCTATTTTATGTATACTGAGGCTGTCATGCCCAGATTCTCAAGTACCTTAAAAAGTGATTATACAGATAAGTTTCTCTTCAAATTAAGGACAAAGACACAAAGCAAAAATGCTCTAATGCCAATTGACTTGCCTGAGCTCTCCTCAGGGACTCAGATCAGGGCTGACAGTAGATAGGAGGCTGTCCAGTCTCAAAGCTGTCAGTGCCTTCAGACCACACCACCTCTACCATTATTTTCTGTCCAGCACGTTCAGACTGTTCCTGCATTGTATCTACCTAGGTTCCCAGGGAAAAGTCCCCATTGTCCTTGATGAATGGTTGATCTGTCATTGTCATGATGGTCATAGAGACACAAATCAAAGAAATAGGTTGGGCGTGGGGCTCATGCCTGTAATCCCAGCACTTTGGGAGGCTGAGAAAGGAGGATTACTTGAGTCCAGGAGTTCGAGACCAGCCTGGGCAACATGGCGAGACCCTGTTGCTGCAAAAAATTAGCCAGTCATGGTGGGCATATCTGTAGTCCCAGGTATGTGGGAGGCTAAGGTGGGAGGATTGTTTGAGTCTGGGAGGCCAAGGCTGCAGTGAGCTGTGATGGCGTCAGTGCTCTCCAGCCTGGGCAACAGAGTGAGTCCCTCTCTCCAAAGAGAAAAAGAAAAAAGTTGTGTCATTTTGATCACGTCATCTCACTGATTCTCTCAGCCTCAATTTCTGTATCTGTAAAATGAGTGTATTAAACTGGATCAGTAGTTTCCTCCTCCATTTTGCAAAGCTGTCTCTAGGACACAGCTAGGACTTTTAGGGGTAGGGGCAGAGAAGTAAGAGAGTGAGAGAGGACAAGGCCAAAGCTTTCTTTTGAAAAGAGACTCTGTTTGAAAGCCATGACTGTGATTCTGAGATTGCATGCACATCCTTGTATTTGAGAAGCTTCCTATGCAGGAAAAACTGGTGAAATAATATACAGATCAAGCCTGAGAGTCTCTGATAAAATATTAATATTATCAATCACTGTATAGATATAAACTTTGGTATCTGTTTAGAGAGATACAGATGATATTAGATTCCATTAATGCTTTGAAATTTACCTTGAAAAAATGTACATCTTTAGGCCAAGTGCGGTGGCTCATGCCTGTAATCCCAGCACTTTGGGAGGCCGAGGCAGGTGGATCAGTTGAGGTCAGGAGCTTGAGACCAGCCTAGCCAACATGACGAAACTCCATCTCTACTGAAAATACAAAAATTAGCTGGGCATAGTGGCGCGAACCTGTAATCGTAGCTACTTGGGAGGCCAAGGCAGGAGAATTGCTTCAACCCCAGAGGCAGAAGTTGCAGTGAGCCAAGATCATGCTATGGCACTCCAACCTGGGCAACAGAGTAAGACTCTGTCTCAAAAAAAAAAAAAAAAATTACATCATCTGACTATTTTGTCAGAATGTAATTTAACTCATTAAATTTGTTTAGAGGGGCTAGTGACTGGTGGTCACTGAGGTGAACTTTCGAATGGAAAATTCCATCAATAATACTGTTAATCTCCCACTGCCTTCTGATGCAAACCTCTGACTCTGATTATAAGAAAATACATTACTGACAATATTTTTGAGCAATCTAAATGTGTGAAAATAAAAGTTAGAAAAATAGAAATGTCCTTATAGTAATCATTCTGTTGTTTCTATGGTAATTTCTCTCCATTTTAATAATCCCTAAATGAAAATTGCATTGGTATTTGCATCCAAAATGCATATGTATGAGCTTACTTTTTATGTTCCTAGCAATAAAATAGAGATATCAGACAGATTCCCTCCTTTTAAGATATTATTAACATAAAAACAATAAACATAAATTTTACCTAGCAACAGTGTGTGCTGGAAATATAGCACTATTCTCTTTAAATTGCTAACTTATGATTACATTGAAAATCTTTATTGTATCAATTAAAATTTTGCATCTGGTATGGAAAAACTAAAACACTCAGTACTAATCAGATGTCTTTGAACTTAGACTAAATCAATGGCATGAAACTAGCATTTATTGCTATAGTCTGGTTATATATATGTATAAATATATAGATATATATATTAGTCTGGTTGTGTGTGTGTTTATGTATATATTATCCTGTACTGTTTTTATTTTGATTGAAGTTTTTTTTTTTTTTAATAACTGGCTTTTGGCCTTTCTAGTATGTCGTTAATTCACATTTATATTTAAGAATTCATTTAAAATCTCTGTGATTCCTGGCTGGGCATGGTGGCTCACGTCTGTAATCCCAGCACTTTGGGAGGCCAAGGCAGGTGGATCACTTGAGGTAAGGAGTTTAAGACCAGCCTGGCCAACATGGTGAAACCCCGTCTCCACTAAAAATACAAAAATTAGCTAGTCACAGTAGTGGGTGCCTATAGTCCCAGCTACTTGGGAGGCTGAGACAGGAAAATCTCTTGAACCTGGGAGGCAGAGACTTCAGTGTGCCAAGATGACACCACTGCACTCCAGCCTGGATGACACAGTGAGACTCCATCTCAAAAAAAATAAAATACGATCTCTGATTTCTGATGTTTGTTATTTTGTTATTTTCTTATAAAAGCATATAGCAAGTTTATATAGTAATAAGATTACTTATGTGTTTCAACAATGTATTGTGAATTCTCTTTCATTTGTTTTGTCTATGAAATTGCAATTAGTTACACATTATAATACCTAAAAGCCTGGACTAAAAATACACACACACACACACACACACACACACACACACACACACACACGTACACATGGAAAACAAAAGCAAACAGCACAAACAGACGTTTTCTTCTCCTATTGTAGGTGAATGAATTGGTGCAGGTAGAAACATACCTCCGCAGTGAAGGTGTGCTGGTGCGATACTGGTATCCTATTGATATGTTGGAAAGGCCCCCAGCAGGCTACCGAAGGACTGCCACCAATGGGCTGGTCACACTGGACAATACCAACCTTCAAATTCACAGGTACAGTTGGGCCCTTCTTTCTACTGGGTCACAGAACTCCACCAACCTCACTCTACCACATGTACCATTTATCCTCGGCAAGAAAGTTTTTCCTTCAAAGCTAACACTTAGAGAAGGCAGCTAATAAAGATAACAGCAAAATTGCAGGAGGTATGAAGAAAAGTCGGGGGATCTAGGGGCCAGGCACAGTAGCTCAGGCCCATAGTCCCAGCACTTTGGGAGGCCCAGGTGAGCAGATCACTTGAGGTCACAAGTTTGATACCAGCCCAGCCAACCTGGTGAAATAGCATCTCTAGTAAAAATACAAAAATTAGCCGATCTTGGTGATGGCACCTGTAATACCAGCTATCTGGAGGCTAAGGCAGGAGAATCTATTGAACCCGGGAGGCGGAGATTGCAGTGAACTGAGATTGTGCCACTGCACTCCAACCTGGGTGACAAAGGGAGACTCCGTCTCAAAAAAAAAAAAAAAAGTTGGGGAATCTAGAATCATCTGGCTTATGCAACATGCACCCTGCTGTGATTTGGGGGGACTACTGGGTAACTAGAGATTGACTGACTCATTGAACTTAAGACCACCCAAACACTGCAATGCAGTCTTAAGCGGAGACAGCAAGAGGTCTTGCCATCTAGACAGACAAGCGTATCTGGAGTTCCAGTGAGAGATGAGAACTGGAGATACACTCAACTTGGTTCAAAATTGTCAACATGGTGAGAATTTGTGATGGCTAATGGATGAATAGCCATCACATTCCACAGATTGGAAGAGCGTTGTGGAGAAAGTTACGGAGAGTAAAGCAAGTCAAGAAAAGGTAAGAAGATGTCCAGATACAGTGTAAGCTCCTTTCCCTGTGAAGCTGATCAGGTATTGCTTGAGTGCTTTCTATGTGCCTAGCACCGTGCAGGCTTCCAGAAGAGAAGAGAAGGTGTTTGAGGCATGTGCCTGCCCTCAGTGGGCTGAAACATAAAGATGTGGCAAAGCTCCCTCATATTCACCATTACCAGTTCCCCTGAGAATTATTCCTTTCCATCTTAAAATTTCTTGCAATAATTCAGAGGAAAATATAATAATAAATGGAGTTCTCTAATAAAAATTTCCAGAAACTATTTTTCATGCTGTTCATCCATTAGCCATCACAATTTCTCATGATGTTGACAATTTTGAACCAAGTTGAGTGTATCACCAGCTCTCATCTCTCACTGGAACTTCAGATATGTTTATCTATCTAGACGGCAAGACCTCTTGAGATAGACCATCTCCGCTTGAGATTGCATTGCAGCGTTTGGGTGATCTTAAGTTCAATGAGTCAATCAAATTCACAAGACCAAAATAGTTCACACGTGACCTTCTTAGCTTTACTTAGCAAGATACAGGACAGGAAGTAGGCATACCACAGGCAACATCACGAATGTTTCTTCAACAGGAGTCCTCACAGTTGTCCACATAGAAGTTCAGGGGCTATTCCCTGACCCTACCTACTGACCCCACCAACATACCTACCCAAGTGTCAACTCCAGTGTGAAGGAGAAATGTCCCACGGCAGGGCTCCTGCAGCCAGTGACAGAACAGCCCCATGTCCTAATCCAAGCTGATATATCTTGTGAACACTCCACAGGCATGACTTCCAGGGATTCGAGCAAGAGGCATGCCCAGTTACAGGCATCACCATGCTCCAGAAGCCTCAAAGCTGTGGCTTCCCACCAAGAATGTTCTTCACAGTCCTCCCCATTTAGACACAGCTTGCTGTGAGGGGTCACTAGTATCATAAGCAGTGCCTTGTGATGTTGCCGACATTCTTTGTCACGTTTTCAGAAGAACTGACTTTAAAACAGCTTAACCAAAGGCAGTTCTGAGGTAGACAAGGATACGGTTTTGTTGACCCTTAACTCACAAATAATCTCATAAGCCCCTAAAATTTAGTGTGTGAGGTGGTATCTGAATTTTTCCCCAAAATCTCCTCTACCACTGGCCTCCCCATATCTGGAAGGGGTGCCATGAGCCATCCTTTTTCCTCAAGAGAGCTGTCGGCAAGTGCCATTGACTGTTCCAAAATATGTCCCCATCTGCACACATCTCCATTCCCACCTCCACCACAACAGCCCAGGCCTCGGCTCTCCTCTCCACAACAGCTGGAGCGATCTTTTAGACACAGAAATCAGCTCTCCCTCCTCTAATGCACACCTTCCCATCAAGTACATTCAAACCCTAACCTGCCTCACAAAACCCCACAGGAGCCTCTGAGCTTGGCAGCCCCTCATCTGTGGTGCTCACACAGCTAGTATGCTTCTTCCTTAAGGATGGCCCGAGTTCCCCCTGACTGTCTCATTCTGTAATTCAGATCTCAGTGAATACTCACCTCTTCCAAAAGCTCTGCCCTCACCGTCTGAGGTGACTGTCCAGGCGCTCTTTGTCAGGAAACTGCAATATTTTAATGTTCTCCCAGGACCTGACGTTTTTACTGCTATTATTTTGCTTGTTTGTTAAAGTTTGTTCTTGTGGGCTGGGTGCGGTGGCTTACACCTGTAATCCCAGCACTTTGGAAGACCAAGGTGGGTGGATCACTTGAGGCCAGGAGTTCAAGACCAGCCTGGCCAACAGGTGAAACCCCATCTCTACTAAAAATACAAAAATTAGCCGGGTCTGGTGTCATGTGCTGATGGTCCCAGCTACTCAGGAAGCTGAGGCATGAGAATCACTTGATCCCAGGAGGCAGAGGTTGCTAGAGTCCCCAGTGCCTAAGCTAGGCCCTGATGCACACTATAGACCCAAAACAGATGCTGAAAAAGGTCCCCAAACATACATGCTTGAATGTCAACATGGTAATTAAAAGCTTTTAAAGCTTTATTTAATAAGTCTTTTGGTCATATTTTTTAGCAAACATCTTTGATAGATGAAACCTGTTGACTGCTGGCTAGCAACTGAGAGAGAAGGCAAGAAAGTCCTTGTAGAGCTATAGTCAACTTACAAGTGTAGGACGTTTACTCGGTGTTAATGCGGTGGTCTTGGTATTGGAAGACATAGAAAACATGCTATGCAGATCTGTGTGATCATTCAGTGGTTGGATTTCTGGTCCTAGCACAGATTTTCATCAAGATTGTTTTCTGTGCTAAAGCGCTCACAGTGGTTTTAAAGAAGACTTTGGTGAGCTGGGCTTGGTGGCACACACCTGTAGTCCCAGCTATTTAAGTGGGAGGCTGAGGCAAGAGCATTGCTTGAGCCCAGAAGTTCAAGGCTACAGTGAGCCATGATTACCAGTGTCCTCCAATGTGGGCAACAGAGCAAGACCTTGTCTCCAACGTTTTTTTAAATAAATAAAGAGGATTTTGGAAAACAGAGGCTAGAGCAGCAGTGGCTTCAGAGGCATTAGCAGTGCACAGTGTCCAAACCGGGGCTGCAGGTCAGACCCGAAGCAAGCTCATAGCCAGGCACGGTGGCTCACTCCTGTAATCTTAGCACTTTGGAAGGCCGAGGAAGGAAGATCATTTGAGCCCAGGAGTTCAAGACCAGTCTGGGCAACACAGAGAGACCCTGTCTCGGCTGGGCACAGTGGCTCACACCTGTAATCCCAGCACTTTGGGAGGGCGAGGTGGGCAGATCACTTGAGGTCAAGAGTTCGAGACCAGCCTAGCCAACATGGTAAGGCACCGTCTCTACTAAAAATTCAAATATCAGCCAGGCATGGTGGCACACGCCTGTAATCCCAGCTACTTGGGAGGCCAAGGTAGGAGAATCACTTGAACCTGGGAGGCAGAGGTTGCAGTGAGCCGAGGTCACACCACTGCACTCCAGCCTGAGTGACAGAGCAAGACCCCATCTCAAAAAAGGAGACAGAGAGAGAGACCGTGTCTCTACAAAAATAAGAAAAAAATAGCTAGGAGCAGTGGTGCATGTCTGTAGTCCCAGCTACTCAAGAGGCTAAAGCTGGAGGATCGCTTGAGTCCGGGAGGTCAAGGCTGCAATGAGCTATGATCACGCCACTGCACTCCAGTCTGGGCAACAGGACCCGTCTCAAAAAAGCCCAAGAAAACACAACAAACAGTTCTGTCCCTGGTAACTTTGGCCTATAAAGTCTGAGGTGAAAGCCATGGGGAGAACTGTGGGGTTCTCAGCTTGCCCATTCAGTCCTTACCAGTTTTGCTGCCATGGTCCTAATGTGCTTTGTTAATGCAGTGAACACATGGGCTTCCAAGGAGGGAGGAGACAGGAGAAGTGTGTTTATTGTTCATCCTGACATGAGAACCACACAGACTGGTGTTGATAAGGAAGAAACCATGTACGATGTAGTTTCTTAGCCATCTTCTTTTTGTTTCTCTTCACTTCACACATACACTCATCAAGTGTTCCATGTGGGGTTGTTTCTTTAATTGCCATTACACCTAAATTTGAATTATGATACACCAACATTAAATTTAATTAGAGTCAGTAGGAATATCAAATGACCCCCGTGGGTTCAGAGTGAGTTTGGGGCCTAGGTTTTTGTTTTTTAGAAACAGTCTTGCTCTGTCACCCAGGCTGGAGTGCAGTGGCACAGTCATAGCCCACTGCAGCCTCCAACTGCTGGGCTCAGCAGTCCTCCCACCTCAGCCTCCCAAGTAGCCAAGACTACAGGCCAATTTCTATTTTTTTGTAGAGAGGGAGTCTCACCATGTTGCCCAGGCTGGTCTCAAACTCCTGAACTCAAGTGATCTTCCTGCCTTGGCCTCCCAAAGTGCTAGAATTACAGGTATAAGCCATTGCACCTGGCCCCGTAAGATGTGCTTAGGCACTAATGAGCTGTTACTCAAGTTGAATGCCAATCACTTCACAGATTTATCGCATAAAAAAATGCCCACAATGGTATTTTTGTAATAACTTTGAGATACAATTTACATACTATACAATTCACCCATTTAAAGTACACAAGTCAGTGGTTTTTATTATATTCACAAAGTCATCCAACCATTACCACAATCAATTTTAGAACATTTTTATCACCCCAAAAGAAACCCCATACCCATAGCAGTTACTTCCCATTCTCCTTTCCTACCATCTCCTGGCAACCACCAGTCTATTTTCTGTTTCTCTGCATTTTCCTCTGGACAATTTACAGAAATGGAGTCCAATATGTGG
This sequence comes from Piliocolobus tephrosceles, assembly GCF_002776525.5. Taxonomy (NCBI): domain Eukaryota; kingdom Metazoa; phylum Chordata; class Mammalia; order Primates; family Cercopithecidae; genus Piliocolobus; species Piliocolobus tephrosceles. The sequence continues at coordinate 109,830,053 of NC_045443.1, read as the reverse complement.
CCCTTTGTATCTGGTGTCTTTCACTGAACATGATGTTTCAAGGTTTATTCCTGTTGTGGCATGTGTCAGTCTTTCATCTGTTTGATGGCTGAATAATACTCCATTGTATAGACTTACCATTGAGTTAATGGACACTTGAGTTCTTATCACTATTTGGCTATTATGAATAATGCTACTGTGAACATACATGTGGGCCGGGCGCGGTGGCTCACTTCATCTGTTTGATGGCTGAATAATACTCCATTGTATAGACTTACCATTGAGTTAATGGACACTTGAGTTCTTATCACTATTTGGCTATTACGAATAATGCTACTATGAACATACATGTGGGCCGGGCGTGGTGGCTCACGCTTGTGGTTCCAGTGCTTTGGCAGGCCGAGGCGGGCGGATCACGAGATCAGGAGATCAAGACCATCCTGGCTAACACAGTAGAACCCCGTCTCTACTAAAGGTGCAAAAAATTAGCCAGGCGTGGTGGCGGGAGCCTGTGGTCCCAGCTACTTGGGAGGCTGAGGCAGGAGAATGGCATGAACCTGGGAGACAGAGCTTACAGTGAGCCAAGATCGTGCCACGGCACTTCAGCCTGGGCGACAGAGTGAGACTCCATCTCAAATTAAAAAGAAACAAAAACAAAAGGGAAAAACATGCATGTACAAATTTTTGTGTGGACGTGTATTTTTTTTTTCCCCTACAGTGCTTTTTTGAGCTGGGAAAAATCAAACATAACAATATAACTCACTATGACTTTTGTTTAAAACTCAAGTGACTCCCTTAGGGTTTGGAACATCAGGCTGGAAGGGAAGCCTGAGATGGGATCCTCTCCCTTCAGAACCTGCGGCCTGGTCCCAGTATGGGGGCCAGAGCATCAGGGCTTTGAGCATCTACCTTTTCCCTTGCAGGGAGCTGCTGCGCTGTGAGGCTGCGCTGGCCAGGCTGTACTGCCGCATGGCCCTGCTCAATATCTTTGCCCCCAAGTTGCCTCACTTGTTCACCCGCCTCTTCCACATCCCTGCCATCCGGGACATTACCCTGGAGCACCTGCAGCTGCTGTCCAATCAGCTCCTCGCGCCTCCCCTCCCAGGTAAAACTTGGCTTTGCTGCTGTCACTCTGGAACTCAGCACCAGGCGGGTGCTGCGCATAGTGTAGTCATTTCCGCCTGAGGGCGAGAAGTGCCTCATTGTGCACATAGGCTCACGTGAGAAATTGCACCCAGGAACTGGTATTCTCCTGGCAGGGCTTTCTCACTCTTTGAAAAATGTAATGGATTACTCTCTTGAGTCATTACTCTGTTAAGCATTCATCGAGTTTCCCAGAATAATTGTGGATCAAAGAAAATTAAGTATTATTTATGAAGCCAAGTCACTGTATTGTTGCCACAGCATTGTATTTGACGTTAGAAAGAAAGGTAATGTTCCTGTCATCAGCGTCCTCCAAAGCAGACCTATTTGGTTCATCATAAGTTCTGGTGAGGCTGTTCCAAAGGCCAGCCTGTGTGCCCTTGGCATGAGGGCTGTGTCTGCTACCCAGTGAATGCCAGGTGATGAGTCTGCCCTCAGCCCCGTCCAGGACTGAGGGGCCCTTTCTGTCTTTCCCTGGCATCTCAGCCTCTGACCTGCCCCCTTGATCTCCCAACAACTAAGATGGGAACAAGAGGTCTTAGCTGGGCATAGTGGCGGGTGCCTGTAGTCCCAGCTACTCGGGAGGCTGACGCAGGAGAATCACTTGAACCCAGGAGGCGGAGGTTGCAATGAGCCAAGATCATGCCACTGCACTCCAGCCTGGCAACAGAGCAAGACTCTCTCTCTCAAAAAAAAAAAAAGAGGTGAGGCAGGCAGGGGGCACCCCTCAAAGCTCACTTGCAGATAGCATTCTAAGCTCAGTCAGCATCGTGGGTAGCTGCCCTCCAGCTCACAACTGTGGGGTCTCACCAAGCCAGGGCATGTATGCCCTATATCTCTACTGGCCCATATGAGCACCTGGGGTCTACAGCCCACCCCAAGAACTTAGATGCCCTGAAACATACCTGGAAAGCATCAAGTGTGGTGGCAGAAGCTTTGCCATGATGATCTAACAAGCTTCTCTACAGGCTCTGCCCTGAGGTACCCTGTGAGGGCGGGCCAGGGTAGTCAGACAGGTCAGGCTCTGGGAACCCCTGGATCCAAGCAGCCCCATTTGATATATTGCATAGACCTGGGCCTCTCTGTAGATTTTATTTTAGGAAACAGTTTCACAGCTGAAAAGAAAGCAAAAGTATGAAGCCCATTGATCTCCTGGGTCCCCCTCCACCATCCTGAAGCAGAGGATCTGATTGCCGGCATCTGTTATCCAGGACATCATATCCAGGATAACCCTCCCATCTGGGGTTTCTGGATGGGTTATTCATTGTCTGTTACTTAAGACTCTCGCAGCTACTGGCTGCTTTGATTCTTGTCAACTTCTGTTTCCTTTCCATCCCCAGACGGCACCATCAGCTCCAGCTCGATCCTCCTGGCGCAGTCTTTACAGCATTGCATCCATTCCCAGAACTGCTCCGCCACGGACCTCTTTTACCAGGGCAACTCCCAGACAGTGAGAGAGTGGCTCAACGTGGCCATCACCCGGACCCTGCACCAGGGCGAAGAGAGCCTTTTAGAGCTGACGAAACAGATCTGCTCTTTCCTGCAGGTAGAAGTCTAAAGCTCATGTTCCTGCAGTGTGGTTAACCGTTTTTAACTGGGAGTCTCACTGGCTTGCTGAAAATGACTCTCCTTTCCCCTCCAAGTCCCCATTCCTCTCGATTTCCTTTTCCTAGAAGCTCTTCTGCTTTATCTCATCTGTAGGTTGCTTCCTTCCAGAGGGCTATTTAGTCGTTTGGCTGATATCCTGGGCCATGTGAGATGAGAAGATGAAATGCTGTCCCTATGTTTAGCCCGTGGCTTTCCTTATTCAATGTCTCTTTGCAGACAGCACCAGAGCAGTTCCCCTCCGAAGAGTTCCCAATTTCCGAATCCAAAGTCAACATGGACGTGAATTTCCCTGGGGCAGCTTTTGTTGTTGTGTCTTGTAAAGAAAGTCAATCTGGATTCCGCAAAGAGTAAGTTGCCTGTTCTCAAGAAGATGGTGATGGGGAGAGGAAAGCTAAATAAATTCTAGTGAAACTGGCCAAGGAAAAAAATTCAAATCACTTTGATTCTTTAATGCAAATGACTTACAGTTCTCTCCATATTTCTGTGTTTGGGGAATTAGTCTATAAAGAATGACCTTCTAAAGTGTGGTGGAAATGACTTGGGCCCAGTTCTCATCTAATGTCCCCTGGTGAGAAGGCAATGCTGCCTGTCCCCATGTGCATGGCGAGACCCTGTATTAACACCCACCCATCCCTCTTTCTCAGCTCCTCTCTGTACAAGGCGCCATGGGCACGGGTGCTTGTATACGGCCTCGGCCACAAAGTGAAGCGAAATGGCCAGCTGAACCTCATCGAGGCTGCCTGTTACCCACGGGACGCATCCCCGGCCAACACTGGGCTTGCACCTCCTCCCACCGCTGACCAGTACCCCTCTGTGGTCCTCTCCACAGACAGGGTCCACATCAAACTGGGTGAGTCTCCAGCAGCTTGTCATGATGAGAACAGCTGGAGTCATTCTTCGCTTGCCTTCTTTGTGAAGCTATAATGAATTGTGTACCTTGCATGTTCCAATTCCTATTGATAAAGAATAGGACTTCTTGGGAATTCTTCTAGAAGAAACTGCTGTTTCTTTTAGAGGCAGTAAATTAAAAGACTTATCTTTCCTACCTAGGGAAGGCCTGGCAGATGCTGTCCAGACTACATTGGAGATTTCATTTCTTTTCACAAGTGTGTGCTGAGATGTGTCTGTTTAGAATGATATAACCAGAGCAATCACAACCTTACAGCTGACTCAGGCTATGATAATCCTTGAGTTCTCATTAACCAAATTCTCAACATGGCTCACCAGGGCACTGGCCACTGTGAGCGTCTGCTCCTCATCTAACTGGAAGCTCGATTGCTCTCATCTCCTGGGCATTTTTTGAAGCCTCCATGGTTTTAGAGTTAGATGAGGGCTCTGCCTCCACATGCCCTGAAGCTGTCACTGCCTGTCCTCTGTATGCACCAGGGCCCGCTGGCTCTGTATCTGAGTATGCACAGAAAAGAAAGGAAATCCTTGTCACAGGCCTGCACTGCTCCTTCTTGGCATGCTTGACAGGAAAAGACTGACACGTGTTTGCCAGAGACAGAAAACATATATGAACTTTTAGCCAAAATAACAGGCCTGGGCTTCTCCACAGCCCCAGTCCTTGAGACACTGCATCTTAGGGAATGAAATGAAAGGACATTTCTTAAGTGATTTGGTCATTGCTAAACAACTTTATGGTCTTTGTTATTAGAGTCTGTTTTTCATAGTATTTTGCCTATACTAGCTGTATTTTAAACTTAACATTTAAAACAGAGGATCTCTGTCATTCCACAATTATCACCATGTAAACATTCACCCCAGAGTACACAAGCCAATGTGGTTTGCTTCTGACTTGTCCAAAGCCCTCTGATGCCCTGGCTTCTGTCTGACTGGTGTTTATAGAGGGGCTTGGGGTACAGTGCAGGATGTGAGGGGGATCAAGCCTTGGACCTTCTTCCTTTCACTGTAGACAGCTTTGGTCACACGTAGGCCACGGCAGTGACAAAAGGTGATAAGATAATCAAAACCCAAGGTGCCAGTAGTCTTAAGTCTTGGGGACCCCTTGCTGGTCCACTGTATAAGCATAATGGTCTTAGTGGGATTGCAGCCATACCAAAGGACTGATTATTTGTTTACCAAGCTGGGAATATCCCAGTGAGGCATCTTTTAAAGTGTTACTTACTGTCCCCATTCTGGTTGGTATCTAACTGAATGACAAGCGCGTGTCCTCTGTTCTCATCTCTGCCCTTTGTCCCATTTGCTGAATCCACCCCAGTAAGTGGACTCCCTGGAGGGATAACCTCCATCTCCTCGTGTCCCTGCAGCCCACTGTCCAGAGTGTCGGGAGTTATGTGTCCTCATCCTGGAGCAGATGAGTGGGTGGGCTCTCCAGCCCTGTTTCTGCGTGCACACCCGGCAGGATCTTTTGTGAGGCTTATTTGGGTCAGGTGCTGCCAATCACCTGCTTTCCTCCTGGGTGCTTCTTGCAGGGGTGTCTCCACCTCCTGGAGCGGTTCTAGTGTTACATTCCCTGCCCCTGGAGTTCCCACTGGCTATGGCCTTCGCAGAGCAGCTGCTGTCCTGGAAATCAGAGGACAGTGAAGGGAAGTCCGAAGATGAGCCTGACACCATTCCGACATCCGTCCTCCTGCAGGTGGTGGAGCTGCTAGGTGAGGCTGCCTTCCCTGGGGATCAGAATCTAGGGTGTGGGTGGAGCCGGCATGGTTCCTGAGAAAGGAGCTTGCCAGGTGGTGCAGGGAGTGGCCACAGGTAACCCAGGCAGCTGCAGCCTCCTTCAGATTGCTGTCGTTTGAAGTGGGCTTGGGGAATAGATCTTAAGGTACAACCTAGACTCCCAAATCCATGATTTGTCGGGTATTTTCATTATTTTGAGGAGTGGCAACTAACGAAGGACGAAAATAAGATTAACTTTATCCACTTTACTTTAAAACAGAAGTATAGGCCATTATTGTAACTTTAGAGGTGAAGGGTGGTGTGGAAATGAACGATGTTGCAAAATCAAAGGTTATAACTGCATAGTTCCTCAAAGGGTCAAAAAGGTTGCAAAACTCATGGAATGATAAATGTGAAAGTTGTGCATTTTACCATATGCAAATTTACCTAAACAAGTTCTAAATGAATATTAAACTTTAATTAATGATATACCTCTTTAAGTGTGTAGGGAGGAAGCATACTGATGTCTACAACTTATTTTGAAATAATCAAAAACTAAGATGGGTGTGTGGATGAATAGAGGGGTAGACAGATATGTAGTAGAGCAAATACAGCAACATGTTTATGGTGGAATCTAGTGGTAAGTACATAGGTATTTACCGTATAATTTCCTCAGGCTTTCTATATTTTTTAATTTTTTCATGATGTTGCAGGGAAGAAAACATTGCACACTCGGCCGGGCGCGGTGGCTCACTCCTGTAATCCCAGCACTTTGGGAGGCCGAGGTGGGTGGATCACCTGAGGTCAGGAGTACGAGACCAGCCTGACCAACATGATGAAACCCTGTCTCTACTAAATACAAAAAATTAGCTGGGCATGGTGGTGCATGCCTGTAATCCCAGCTACTCAGGAGGCTGAGGCAGGAGAATTACTTGAAACCCAGGAGGCAGAGGTTGCAGTGAGCCGAGATTGTGCCATTGCACTCCAGTCTGGGCAACAAGAGTGACAGTCCGTCTCAAAAAAACAGAAAATGTTGCACACTCGGATGCTTTCAGTGCCTTCAGGGTTCAAACAGATCAGCTAAATGAGGGAAGTAAAGAGGAAAGTTGGCAGGGGGACTTTGGTGAGCTGGAGGCACAGAGGACACGTGTCCTGTCACCCACTGCTACAGGAGAACGTGGCCCTGCTCCTGCCAGAACTGTAATTTCTTATTTCAAGAAAATCCAGGAATCCAAATGTCGATGTGAATTTCTCAATTTTTAAATGTTGGCAACCAAGTCAAATTCTTTCATACACCCTAGGAGGGCCGAGTGCAGTGGCTCACACCTGTAATCCAGCACTTTGAGAGGCTAAGGCAAGAGGATCACTTGAGTTCAGGATATGGAGCAACATAGCCAGACCCTTTCTCTGCAAAAAAATGACAAACACCCAGGGAGTGGATGGGGGAACATAAGCAGGGAACACTGTCTGAGAATGAGTTTCAGCTCATAGGCCACCATGTATAATTTTGGTGAAGAATTATCTCCAAGGTCGTCTTACATGAATGCTAAACGGTAAAGCAAGGACAACAGAGGTGACGTGAATAGTTCTGGCATCTGAGGGCCTAGCTCTGTGCCCCAGCGGAGAGGGGAGCATGGACACCTGTCCTCTGTGAAGGTTCTATGAGAGCCCATGTTCCAGGACAGTCACAAACTTGTTTCCAACCAGAATTTGCAAGCAGTGTCAGTCCTGAGAGAGCAGGAAGCTTAGTCCCCTCTTTGGTAGGTGCTGGACTTAGTAAGTCAGCTTCAGCAGACCCTTGGGATTCCCCCGGCCAGTAATCTTTTATCCTGTACAAGAGCCATCTGGATGTACAAACTGCAGTTTGCTCTTTTGCAGGGTGAGGGCTCAGCTGGCTCAGTGGGATGCAGGCTTTAGATGTTCATGATCCCTAATCGTGTCTTACGTACATGAGCTTTCTCTCTTTCCACTCAGATCCAGGGTATGTGTGAATGTAAGATACGGGTCTGGTACGAAGGAGACCTTGGCACAAACGTGTGGTCCATCTTGTGGTTCGAGACAGTGTTTCCCAAACTTCAGTCATTATCATGCCACCATTATATGATTGTTGCCATGTCCACAAATTGTGCCTATCAGCATTTATTTACTTAGTTATTTTATTTTTTTGGAATGGAGTCTCGCTGTGTCACCTAGGCTGGAATGCAGTGGCATGATCTCAGCTCACTGCAACCTCTGCCTCCTGGGTTCAAGTGATTCTACTGCCCCAGCCTCCTGAGTAGTTGGGAGTACAGGCGCCTGCCACCATGCCCAGCTAATTTTTTTGTATTTTTAGTAAAAACGGGATTTCACCATGTTAGCCAAGCTGGTCTCAGTCTCCTGACCTCAGGTGACCCACCTGCCTTGGCCTCCCATAGTACTGGGATTACAGGCATGAGCCACTGCACCCAGCCAGCCTTTATTTATTTAACAGTTTTTATTGCAATCAACTCCTCCTTTTTTAAAACTTAAATTTAGTTTTAAGGAAACCTTGGCCAGGCACGGTGGCTCGTGCCTGTAATCCCAGCACTTTGGGAGGCCGAGGTGGATCACGAGGTCAGGAGATCGAGACCATCCTGGCTAACACGGTAAAACCCCTTCTCTACTGAAAATACAAAAAATTGGCCAGGCGTGGTGGCGGGCGCCTGTGGTCCCAGCTACTCGGGAGGCTGAGGCAGAAGAATGGCGTGAAACCAGGAGGCGGAGCTTGCAGTGAGCCGAGATCACGCCACTACACTCCAGCCTGGGTGACAGGGCGGGACTCTGTCTCAAAAAAAAAAAGAAAACCTTTACATCACTTCTCTAAATACAAAATTAGTATCCATTGGCATAACTAAAAGGTGCCCATAAAAATAAATACAGGCTGGGCCTGGTGTCTCAAACCTGTAATCCCAGCACTTTGGGAGGCTGAGGCAAAAGGATGACTTGAGCCCAGGAGTTTAAGACCAGCCAGGGCAACACAATGAGACCCTGTCTCAATCAATCAACCAGTCCATCTGTCCATCCATTCATACATACATATATACATTCAAAGAAAAGAGTTGCCATCACAAAAATCTAGCTGAATACTGTTCCCTGTCAAAGGCTCTGGGACTGTGGCCCACTTTCTCTTAAGGATATGCCAGCCGGCCAGGCGCAGTGGCTCACACCTATAATCCTAGCATTTTGGGAGGCCGAGGCGGGTGAATCACCTGAGGTCAGCAGTTAGAGACCAGCCTGACCAACATGGAGAAACCCTGTCTCTGCTAAAAATACAAAATTAGCCGGGTGTGGTGGTGCATGCCTATAATCCTAGCAACTCGGGAGGCTGAGGCAGGAGAATTGCTTGAACCCAGGAGGCAGAGGTGGTGATGAGCCAAGATTGTGCCATTACACTCCAGCCTGGGCAAGAAGAGCACAACTCCGTCTCAAAAAAGCAAAAAAGAATATACCAGCCTTGGCCAGGTACAGTGGCTCACACCTGTAATCCCAGCACTTTGGGAGGCTGAGGCACACGGACCACTTGAGGCCAGAAGTTCAAGACCAGCCTGGCTAACGTGATGAAACCCCATCTCTTCTAAAAATATAAAAATTATCTGGGTGTGCTGGCACCTGCCTGTAATTCAAGTTACTCTGGATGCTAAAGCATGAGAATTGCTTGAACCTGGGAGGCGGAGGTGGTAATGAGCTGAGATCACGCCACTGCACTCCAGCCCGGGTGATAGAGGCAGACTCTGTCTCAGCAAACAAAACAAAACAAAACAAAAAACAAACAAAAAAAAAAAACAAAGTAGCTTAAAAAATTATTAAAGAAGGCCAGGCACGGTGGCTCATGCCTATAATCCCAGCACTTTGGGAGGCTGAGACGGGTGGATCACGAGGTAGGTCAGGAGTTCAAGACTAGCCTGACCAAGATGATGAAACCCTGTGTCTACTAAAAATATAAAAATTAGCTGGACACAGCTAATTTGTAAAAATACAAAAATTAGCTGGACAAAAATTAGTAGGAGCCTGTAATCCCAGCTATGCGGGAGGCTGAGGCAGAGAATTGCTTGAACCCAGGAGTCAGAGGTTGCAGTGAGCTGAGATCATGCCACTGCACTCCAGTCTGGGTGACAGACTGAGACTCACTCTCAAAAAATAAAAAATAAAGTATTTTTAAAATATGATTTAAATTTTAAAAAAATTTAAAAAGAAAAAAAAAAAAGAATGTGCCAGCCTCATGGCCAGGCACAGTGGCACACACCTGTAAACCCAGCGCTTTGGGAGGCTGAAGTGGGAGGATCGCTTGAGCCCAGGAGTTCTAGACCAGCCTGGGCAACATGGCAAAACCATGAAAACTGTCTCTGCCAAAGAAAAATAATAATACAAAAATTAGCTGGGCATGGTCCCACACACCTGTAATCCCAGCTACTCAGGAGGCTGAGGTATCGCTTTAGCCCAGGAGGCTGAGGCAGCAGTGAGCTATGATTATGCCACTGCACTCCAGCCTGGGTGACAGAGCAAGACCCTGTCTCAAAAAAAAAAAAAAAAAAACCACCCTCAAAGTAAGGCTTTCTTGTTGACAAAAACCAGGACTAAAAGAGGAGTTTAAAAGGAGCAATGTTTCAGTGTGTGTTTCAGTGCCATTTGGTAAAATTGGCTTGTGTGCCGCGTAGTAAACATCCAGTACTTTGGGAAACATTATTCTAGGGACTTATCACCAACATGCTGCATAACCTTTTGAGACAGAAAATGATGGTGTTTTGCTGGCACCCTGCCATTGGGCACAAAGGTCAAAGCCTTCACCTCTGGGGCCAACCCCTCAGCTCTGAATCCCAGCTCTCTTGTCTGGTAGCTGTGTGACCTCCAGCCAGGCCTCCACCTCCCAACCTCTGTTTCTCCATCTGTAAGAAGGGACTGAATTGCACAGTCTCTGTTCACAGGGTTGTTATGAGGGTTGATTCTAGGCTCAGAACTGGGCCTGGAACATAGCCAGTGCTGCATAGTAATTACTGTTACTATTTTCATTTGCTTCAGGAAACTTCCTGTGGACCACGGACATGGCAGCCTGCGTGAAGGAGCTTGTTTTCCATCTCCTGGCAGAGCTCCTGCGCACTGTGCACACCCTGGAGCAGAGGCGGCACCCCGCTGGCCTGTCCTCCTCAATCGCCCTTCAGCTGAACCCCTGCCTGGCCATGCTGATGGCCTTGCAGTCGGAGCTCCACAAGCTGTACGATGAGGAGACGCAGAACTGGGTCTCAGGCAGCACCTGTGGGGGATCCGGGGGCCCGGTGGCCGGCGACCAGGGCAGGTTCTCTACGTATTTTCATGCACTCATGGAAGGGTGCCTGGCGGTGGCCGAAGTGACCCTGCCTACTAACATGAGTGTCACAGCCAGCGGGGTGACCTCCGCGACCGCCCCAAATCTCAGTGACTCGTCGTCCTCCTCCTCGTCCTCGCCAGGACAGACGCCGCAGAGTCCCAGCCTCCTCTCCAAGAGGAAAAAAGTCAAGATGAAGCGGGAAAAGGCCTCCTCGTCGGGCAAGCGCCAGTCTTCTCGCACTGTGGACTCGGACCCCACCGTACTCAGCATCGGAGGCAGCAAGCCCGAGGACATGCTGTGGTTCCACCGCGCACTCACCCTGCTCATCATCCTCCGCCACCTCACCAGGAAGGACCCACAGGGGCTGGGCGTGACGAGTGACGCCATCGCCGATGCCTGCCAGGCCCTGGTGGGCCCCACCGCCCACAGCCGCTTGCTTGTGATCTCCGGGATCCCCACCCACCTGGACGAGGGCGTAGTCAGAGGCGCCATCCGCAAGGCCTGCAACGCCCACGGCGGGGTCTTCAAAGACGAGATCTACATCCCGCTGCAGGAAGAAGACCCCAAGAAGCCGAAAGACAAGGCCGAGGGCGGGGACGGGAAAGCTGAGCCGGAGAAGACACTGGCCTTCCCTGGCACAGACAGCATGGAAGTCAGCACGTCCAGCAGCCTGACCCCCGCCATGAGCATCAGCGCCTCCGCCTCCACCAGCCAGGCATCTATCTGCAGCTCCCAGGGCATCTCCCAAACTGTCAGCGACCTCTCCGTGGATGCGCTGCCTGCCGGCCTTGAGCTGCCCATCCCTCCGGGCCTGTTGGAGCCCCACGTGGTGTCCAGCCAGGAGAGCCTGGACATTTCCCTGTGCAGCACCGGCAGCCTGGGCAGCCTGGGCAGTCTGGGGGAGCCCCTGGACAATGCAGAGACGGCCTTGGTGTCGGACATGGGCTCCATGTACACAGTAACTTCCCTGGACCACCAGCCCCTAGTGGCACGCCCCATCAAAGGCTTCGCAGTTGTGGAGGTAACAGCTCTCAAGCCTATGCAACCACTAAATCATGACCCATTTCAATCCCCCAAGCCTCTTTAAACCTTCCAAATTTATTTCCTAGTAGGTAATGGTGGAGCAGTCAGGGACTCCCTGGGGTAGCCCTTGGAATGAGCACAATGAGTCTGCTGGGGATGACATCTCTAAGAGTGACACCAAGTCCCATATCACAAAGTAGGGGAGCCAGAGGGCTCAGGGCCTGGCCTTCCCTGGTGGGTGGCTGCCATCGGTGCATTCTGACTCAGCCCCATCACATCTTCTTGAGCGGCCTTGGGTTCTTTTTGTTCTTTTTGGTGTTGCCATTGGCAGGAGGGATGGTCACTAAGCAGTGTGAGGATAGACTCCTGCCATTCTGTCCTAGGTGATTCTGAGTTTCAGATGACCTGCATGCTAGCGAGTCATAGTTCCACTACAGGATCCCATGTATTTCTTAGGCCTCGCTGTTTAGAAATCCTGCATCAAAGCCTTTCTGTGCCTTTGCGTAACAGTACAGGTAGGGAACTGACATGCGTTATACTCTCCCAGCAGGCTCTGCAAGGAGGGTTCAAGGATCAAGCAGCTGGTTTCTTTCCTAGAATCACTTCTTTGAATCCATCATCCTCCTTCGTGGAGACTTCCTCAGTTAGGCATGGATTTTTACTCCCTGGGAATCAGAGGCAAGCCACAGACCTAGCCGAGGTTTAGTGACGAGATTTCAGGTTGAGTCGTTTGCTAAAAGTTGCTGTTGTTGGCCTGTGGGTGAAAGTTTCCCAGGAGGTCCAGCTCACCGGAGTCGGGCAGCTCTCACATCTCTCCAGACGAATAGAGGGTTTCCAGGAAAAGGTGGGAGGGAGAAGTTCACCCACACTGAATGCCTGGTCACGCTACTTAAATCCTGACCCTGTTCTCTGTTCACACAGATAAGATCCCGAGCCAAAATTGAGAAAATTCGAGCAAGTTTATTTAACAATAATGATTTGATTGGTTTGTCAAGTTTGGATGGTGAAGATGAATTGATGGAAATGTCAACCGAAGAGATTCTAACCGTGTCTGTAGTAAATCAGAGTCTCTTTGATACTCAAGGGAGCCCAGGGTTAGAAGATTATTTCAATGATAAGTCAATTAAAGGTGGGTTCTGGATTTGTTTTTAATCTGTAGACTTTTTGTGGAGCAATTTTAGGCTCACAGAAAAAAATTGCATTAAAATCTCCTCTCCTCCCCAGTGTCCCCTATTTTTAACATCTTGCATTAAAGAGGAACTTGGCAGCTATTCCTGGGTTGCAGATTTTGGAAACAATTCAGAGAGTGTTGGGGAGATGGGACAAGAGGCTCCATTGTTTGCCAGTAGGGGCTGATTGTGTGCATCTTTGTAATATGTGAAAAGAAGAAATGTTCCCCTCCTCTCCCAGCTGTCAGGGCGCTGAAGGCCATGGGGGCAGCCCCTGCCACAGGCCTGCCATGTTCCAGCTGGAGAGGCTACCAGGGGTGGCTTTGCACCGCCTGCAACAGGCTTGAATGTGGGCTTGTATTCAAGTCATTTTTTCCTTTTTGTCTAGCCAGGCTTCCCCTGGTTCAAGTGCAAGTGTATTTATTTTGTTCTGTCCTATGCAGCTAGAACATTGCTGGTAAGTATTTGGTCATATGCTTGAGGACAGCTCATGCCTCCCCCTTGTAAACTGACCCCTGGGAAAGAAACAGTTCCAGCCCTTTTTTCTCTGAAGTCCCGTTTGCCAGCCCTTTTGCCATTCTGGTGGCTCTTTTGTGGCGCAAACTCTGTCTTCCCACTAATTTCTTTTTTTCTTAAATTCCTCTTTTTTTCTTTTTTTATTCCTTTTTTCTTTTTAAAATTCTTTTCTTTAAAAAAAATTATTTTACTTATTATTTGTACAGAGAGAGTCTTCCTATGTTGCCCAGGCTGGTCTCAAACTCCTAGACTCAAGCAGTCCTCCAGCCTCGGCCTCCCAAAGTGCTAGGACTATAGGCGTGAGCCATCACACCGGCCTTTATCTAATTCTTTAATGTTTGAAATTTCGTCATAGAGTTGCTGTGTTGTTTTGTGTTTTTGAAGTACAAAATTGTAAATTTTTTTTTTTTTTAAGACAGAGTCTCACTCTGTCACCCAGGCTGGAGTGCAGTGGTGCCGTCTCAGCTCACAGAAATTTCCACCTCCCGGGTTCAAGCAATTCTCCCTGCCTCAGCCTCCCCGGTAGCTGGGATTACAGGCATACCACCATACCCAGTTAATTTTTGTATTTTTAGTAGAGGCGGGGTTTCACCATGTTGGCCAGGCCAGTCTCAAACTCCTGACCTCAGGTGATTCCACCCGCCTCAGCCTCCCAAAGTGCTGGGATTACAGGTGTGAACCACTGCTCCCAGCCAAAAAATGTAATATTGAGTAGAGGTTTTGTTGTTTAAAATTATTACCCCAGGCCCGGCAAAGTGGCTCATGCCTGTAATCCCAGCATTTTGGAAAGCCGAGGCAGATGGATTGCTTGAGCCCAGGAGTTTGAGACCTGGGCAGCATAGTGAGACCTCGTCTCTACAAAAAATAAAATAAGCTGGGCATGGTGGCGCATGCCTGTAGTCCCAGCTACTCAGGAGGCTAAGCTGGGAAGATCACTTGAGCCCAGGAGTTGGAGGCTGCAGTGAGCTGATATCACACCACTGCAGTCCAACCTGGGTGACCCCATCTTTGAAAAAAAAAAAAAAAAAAACTTGCTTACCCTAATCATGAAATCTGGAAATGTTCCCTCAGAGGTAGGATCAGGGTGAGGTAAGTGAGATCTTGGGGACACAATTTAATGGGGCTCCAGAAAACTCAGTAAGATAAATAATATTCTAGTACAGTTTTTTTAAAGTCAAAATTAATGTAAAGTATCCATGATCAGCAAAGTGTTAAAATTTTAAATAAAGATAGGATCAGCATTACTGATCTTTTTCTCAGGCTCTGATATCGGTCAGCACAGCACTGTAAATATTTTGCTTATTATGGAGGTTTTTTTACATTAATTTTTTTTTTTTTTTTTGAGATGGAGTCTCGCTCTGTCGCCCAGGCTGGAGTGCAGTGGTGCGATCTCAGCTCACTGCATCCTCCACCTCTGGGGTTCAAGCAGTTCTCCTACCTCAGCCTCCTGAGTAGCTGGGACTACAGGCACTCACCACCATGCTGGCAAATTTTTGTATTTTTGGTAGAGAGGGGTTTTCACCACATTGGCTAGGCTGGACTTGAACTCCTGACCTCAGGTAATCCTGCGGAGGCCTACCTCAGCCTCCCAAAGTGCTGGGATTATAAGCGTGAGCCACCTTGCCCAATTTTTTTTTTTTCTTTAGCTCACAAGTGCTACTAAATAATTTTGACTGATTAAAATACTACAGTAAAGTATTGTTTATCTTGATGACTGAGGTTTTTGGCATTTCCTTGAATCTTGCCTGGCATTGAGCCTCGGTGGGCTCATCCTGGTCCCAGCCCTGTCCCTTATTGGCATGCGTTTTGTCCCCTCAGCTCTCAGCTGAGATGCCGGACATCTCAGCTGTCGATGTCCGGTCTGCTTGACAGGAAGCCTGAGGTCTTTCTGCCATGATTATCTTTCCCGGTCTTCTCATACTTTGATACTGAATTTTAGTTCTAGTTCCTGGTTCTTTTACAGTCAGACTTTCCACATATGGTACCTGGTCTTTTGGTACTGCATGGATATGCCTCATGGTGCCAGGTACACTCCTCATGTGAGGGTTGTTTTTTTGTTTTGTTTTGTTTTCTGAAACAGAGTCTCACTCTGTCATCCAGGCAAGAATTGCAGTGGCACCATCTCGGCTCACTGCAACCTCCACCTCCTGGTTTCAAGCGATTCTTGTGTCTCAGCCTCCTGAGTAGCTGAGACAACAGGCACACGCCACCACGCCTGGCTGATTTTTGTATTTTGCTTCACCATGTTGCCCAGGCTGGTCTCAAACTCTGACCTCAAGTGACCCACCTGCCTCAGCCTTCCAAAGTGCTGGGATTGCAGGTGTGAGCTACCGCACCTGGCCTCATGTGAGGGTTTTCAACTTGTGACTCTGCTGAGTCAGCTTAGGGCTCAGCCTCTCTCTTCCCCACACCTGCCCCTCCCACCCTCAGCCCAGATGTGCTGGAGTTGCCACAGCTGGGCCTGGCCTCGGCCAGACTCCCCAGGAGACGGAGCAGGCCAGAGGGAGTGAGGGGCCTGGGTTGCCAGGAGAAGGGAGTGATTCCTGAGAGCATGCAGATGGGTTCATGACTGGCCCTTTGGAAAGGCGAGAGCACCTTCTGGAGTGCTTGTTTGGGAACAAAAAAGTATTTTTTCAGTGCTCATAGACAGTTTTCTTGTATCTCAGAAAACTTTCTTTTTCACCTGCTCATTGCACCAATTTTGAAGAATATTTCCTAAGAATGCGATCACTTGTTTAACAAGTTGTACTTCCAACTAAAAATACTTGCTAACTGTCTATCCTCTGGGATTATTCTAGACTAAACTGCTATGATAAATAGCCCCAGGAGGACAATGACTCAAGTTCAGTGGAAGTTAATTCCCTGCAGATGTAAGAGTCAGGGTGAGCACTGAAGTGTGCCCACCCTCGGGGAGGGGCCTGTCATCCCCTAGCAGCCAGGTAGGGGCCAAGTGCAGAGGACAGCAGCCTGGCCCCCATGTGGCTCACATCCCACAATGACCACGGTTGCAGGGCCTCACCTTACGGCAAGGAAGGCTGGGCATGTGCTGGGCTGTGCCCAGAGAGGGAACCAGGCTTTGGTGGGCAGCTCGCCCTTCCTCTGATGTCCATCTACTGCCCCTTTCAAACAGTGTTTGCAAACAGAATGCTCTCAGGGCTTGTCCTGATGTATGTTCACGGCAGAATTGTTTTGCCCCCTCTCCATCCAACAGGGGAGAAGCTGGTGCCCGGGGCCAGAGAGGTTCTGACGGAGATATTTAAGAGCTGTGCCCATTCAGAGCAGACGCTGAGCCTGACACCAGCGAAGCCCATCAGAGTCTCTGACATTTATCTTAGCAAAGAGCAGATCAACTCCCAGACCCCAGGCAACCTCCTCCACCTCTTCTTCACCAATGTCCGGCCTCCAAAAAAGGTGCTGGAGGATCAGCTCACCCAGGTAGCTGCCCGTCCCCACCATACCCAGGCTGGGCCTCGGGTGCCCCACAGGACGAAACTCAGAGTCTCCCTGCCACCTCTGTGCTCCACAGATCCTGAGGAAGTATGGCGTGCCAAAGCCCAAGTTTGACAAGAGCAAGTACAGCAAGGCCGGGAAGGAGCAGCACCCCGTGAAGGTGGTGAGCACCAAGCGGCCTATCACCAAGCCGCCCACCAAGGACAAGGCCGTGCTCAACAGCGTCAGGTGTGTGCCCCAAGGAGCCTGGGCAGCCTGGCCTGTGGGCAGATGTGGGGGCAGCCTCTGTGCAGGAGCCTGGGGGGACTGCAGCTCCTCTGGAGGAGCCTGGTGTCAGGCTTTGTCGCCCAGGCTGGAGTGCAGCGGCCGGATCACAGCTCACTGCAGCCAGGCTCAAGCGATCCTCCCACCTCAGCCTCCTGAGTATCTGGGACTACAGGCATGTGACACCTCACCTGACTAATTTTTTAAATTTTTCTGTAGAGATGGGGTTTCACCATGTTGGCCAGGCTGGTCTTGAACTCCTGGGCTCAAGCGATCGGCCTGCACTGGCCTCCCAAAGTTCCGAGGTTACAGGCAGGAGCCACTGCGCCCGGTGGGTGTCTGGACCCTTTCTGCTGAGCTCTTTTCTGAGTCCTCAGCTCCATCAGGTGAACACTGGAGTTTCGTTTTATCCACAGGTGTGGTCAAATCCTGACCATGCAGGCTGGAAAGCCGACCCATCTAAATGAAGACAACATCTAAAATGTTGTACATTTTTTTGTTGTTGTTGTTGTTTATTATACTTTAAGTTCTAGGGTACATGTGCACAGCATGCAGGTTTGTTACATATGTATACATGTGCCATGTTCGTGTGCTGCACCCATTAACTCATCATTTACATTAGGTATATCTCCTAATACTATCCCTCCCCCCTGTACTTTTTTTTAAATCCTACTTCGTTTAGCCACACAAATAATGCATAGTTATTGTAGGAAGATTAGAAAATGCATAACGCCTTAAGCCCAGGACTTCAAGACCAACATGGCAAAACGCCATCTCTACAAAACAATATAAAAATTAGCTGACTGTGGTGGCATGCACCTGTGGTCCCAGCTACTCAAGAAGCTACTCAAGAAGCTGAGGCAGGAGGATGGCTTGAGCCCCAGAGGTCGAGGCTGCAGTGAGCCATAATCACACCACTGCACTCCTGTCCAGCCTGGGTGACAGAGCGAGACCCTGTCTCAAAAAAAAAAAAGAAAAAGAAAATGCATAGTGCCTATTGGAAATAATCAAATTGCCCCATGCATAGCAACTACTTTTAAGTAAATGACCTTTGATTTATGTCTCTATATTATTTTCTTAAGTTTTGAATGGCTAAAATAGTACAAAATTCAAAAGCATGTGCAGTGAAAAGCCACTCTTCCTCCCGACCATTCTTAAGCCTTGAAGTTCCCCTCCCTGAGCCTGCAAGGTTACTTCTGTAGCCTTTCAGAAGAACCCCTTCTATAAATACAGAAGCAATTCTATACATATGCCCAGTGTTGGGTACCATACACAATGTCCACACCTTGCCATTTTTATTTTTTTTTATTTATTTTTTATTTTTTGAGACGGAGTCTCGCTCTGTCACCCAGGCTGGAGTGCAGTGGCCGGATCTCAGCTCACTGCAAGCTCCGCCTCCCGGGTTCACGCCATTCTCCTGCCTCAGCCTCCCAAGTAGCTGGGACTACAGGCGCCCGCCACCACACCCGGCTAATTTTTTGTATTTTTGGTAGAGACGGGGTTTCACCGTGTTAGCCAGGATGGTCTCGATCTCTTGACCTCGTGATCCGTCTGCCTCGGCCTCCCAAAGTGCTGGGATTACAGGTGTGAGCCACTGCGCCCGGCTGCCATTTTTATTTAATACTAATTTTGGAAATCATTTCAGACCAGTACAAAAAGAATTCCCCATTCCTTTTTTAAAAAATAGCTACATGGCATTCCATGTGTGGATATGCATATAAATTTAATAGAATATTATTTAGATACGGGTCTATGACTCTCGAGTACACAGAGATGAAACCTTGATAGCAAAATATTACTTAGCAAGAATTGCTAGAGGAATTGTTTAACCAGAAAAATAAAGATTTTTAAAAGTTAATTCATTATGTAGAAATGGTGTTTTTCAATCAGCACTGTCCCATAGTGCTTTCTGTGCTGGTAGAAATCAGTGCTGTGTCTGTATCTGTGCTGTTGGCTACAGCAGCCCCTAAGCCACAACTGGCTCTGGGGCATTTGCAGTGTGGCAAGGGTGAACAAGAACTGAATTTGTGATCATATTTCATTTTAATTAACTTTAGGTAGCTACATCTGGCTAGCAGCTACCTTATAGAACAATGTAGCTCTAAAATATGTAGAAAGAGGGTCTGAAAAGAATCTCTACAAGATTTTTCACATTTTAAGGCATGGATTTGTCCTTGTAATTTGCTCAGTAAACTTTTCTCACTCAGAGCAAAGGCGGTCTTGAACCCAGCCCTGTCTGAGCCCGAAGCCCTAAGTTGGAGGAGGGGGCAGGAATGAATGACTGTACGAGGCTGTGTATTTCCTATCGGGAGGAGGTGTGAACGTGCATTAGTCTAATTCCAGTGCTTTGGTCTACAGCAGGACTGCCTTAAGTGAGAAGAAGCCAACTGTGAAGCCAAAGTCACCAGAAAAGAGCAAGCCAGATGAAAAGGACCCAGAAAAGTCCCCTACCAAAAAACAAGAAGGTGAATGAGCAGATGGGGCCTGGAGTGGGCTGGGACCTGCTTCCATCCTGGAGACTGGGCAGCCCCTCCGGAGCAGGCCTCTGCTTTTCCCGACTGGCCACTCTCCTACTGAGATGGCCTCTGCTCTGGGCTCTGGGTTCCCTGGGGTATCAGGCAGGGCAGCATTTCCAGAGATTCTGGGAAATATTCCTGGCCAGGGATTGCCCCTCGATGCCATCTTTGATGATCGTGAACTTGAGGAGGTAAAATAGCAGTTCCAGAAACACCACACGCCCAGGATGAAGAATAGATGATTGTGACCAAAAAGTGAAAATTGGGAAATCTGCATGGACACTTTCTTCTAGAAGGCACTGGCATAAGCTAGCAGCCCGTGCTGGGGCAGTAGAACGCAAGCCTCCAGAAAGGCCCAGGCAGCACTGGAGAAAGCTGTTCTTGTTGTCTGGAAAATTGCTTTGTCAGTCGGGGATGTTTTAGAGATTCATAGAAGGAGGGGACGTGGGAAACTGCAGCCTGTTGAGGGAGACAGAGCCCTTGGGGGCCTGGGCACATGAGGGCTTATGAGTGTCCTGTGCGCAGTGGGTTGTGATGGCAAATGACAATTCCCAGAGTTACGGGAGGGAGAGGGGAATTAGGTGGGTTGTGCCTTAAGGGAGAGGCTGTGGCGAGAGCAGGGCACGTTGGAGGTGTGCGACGTGCTCAGGTCTCCCCAGATTCCTCACACTGGACCCTTTCCACCAGTTCCTGAGGAAAAATACCTGACGCTGGAAGGATTTCACAAATTTGTTATTGACCGAGCCAAGCAAGACATCCGCAGCGTCTGGAGGGCGATCTTGTCCTGTGGTTATGATCTTCATTTTGAGAGGTAAGAGGGTTACCCCTCAACTCAGTTGGCACCTTGCATAGAAATTGTTTTCAGCCAAGAGCATAATTTCTGAGGAGCTGGTCCATCTCCCCTGTTGATAATGCTTTCTGAGTTATTTCATAATTTCTGAATTTTTCCCTAAGTGCTAAATGGGTTTTCTAACCCATTTGTAAACAAACCTGTTCTTTTTCTCCACACTCCTGACTTGGAGGCAGTGCTGCTCAGCTTGGGCTGCCGTGACAGGACACCACACACTGGCTGGCTTAAACAACAGGAACTTATTCTCTCTCAGTTCTGGAGTCTGGAAGGCCCAGGTCAAGGTGTCAGCAGTGTTGGTTTCTCCTGGGGCCACTCTTCTTGGCTCCCAGACTGCCACCTTCTCAAGGTCCCCACATGAAGTCTTCCCTCAGTACCTATCTGTGTCCTAATCTCCTCTTCTTACAAGGACCCCAGTCCTGTTGGATTAGGAGCCCACTCTGATGACCTCAAGCACCTCTTTAAAGGCTCTGTCTCCAAATACAGTCACACTGGGAATTAGGGCTTCAACATATGTATCTGTTCGGGGACTGGGAGGACACAGTTCAGTCCCATAACAGACAATTTCTTACCCAAAGAACCTTGTCCTCAGAGTCACACTTTGCCTCGAGTCCCCATTGCCCTCACTCCTTCCCAGGCAGGGGCACAGCTAGGCCACAGCTCTCCAGGGCTCCAGGACTAAATATAGTTTCCCCTTTCCAGCTGTAAGTGAATCCCAGGCACTCCAGAAATCACCCTGCCCTGCCCTCCCTCTGGCTCACACACGTGTGCACATACACACACACACACACACACACACCCCTACTCAGCCTTGTCCATAGCAAGTGCACCCGGCATCAATCAATGAAAATGGCTACCAGGCCGGGCACGGTGCCTCACACCTGTAATCCCAGCTCTCTGGGAAGCACGAGGTCAGGAGCTTGAGACCAGCCTGGCCAATATGGTGAAACCCTGTCTCTACTAAAAATATGAAAATTAGCCGGGCAGGGGGTACATGCCTGTAGTACCAGCTACTCAGGAGGCTGAGGCAGGACGATCGCTTGAACCCAGGAGGCGGAGGTTGCACTGAGCCGAGATCACGCCGCTGTACTCCAGCCTGGGTGACAGAGTGAGACTCCATCTCAAAAAAAGAAAAAGAAAATGGCTACCAAGGCCGAGCGCGGTGGCTCACGCCTGTAATCCCAGCACTTTGGGAGGCCGAGGCGGGTGGATCACCTGAGGTCAGGAATTCAAGACCAACCTGGCCAACATGATGAAACCCCGTCTCTACTAAAACTACAAACATTAGCCGGGTGCGGTGGCAGGCACTTGTAATCCCAGCTACTCAGGAGGCCGAGGCCGGAGAATCGCTTGAACCCAGGAAGCAAAGGGTTACAGTGAGCCAAGACTGCACCATTGCACTCCAGACTGGGCAACAAGAGCCACACTCTGTCTTTAAAAAAAAAAAAAAAAAAAGGGACAGACAAGGTGGCTCACACCTGTAATCCCAGCACTTTGGGAGACCAAGGTGGGCGGATCACCTGAGGTCAGGAGTTCAAGACCAACCTGACCAACATGGTGAAACCCGGTCTCTACTAAAAATATAAAAATTAGCTGGATGTGATGGTGAGTGCCTGTAATCCCAGCTACTTGAGAGGCTGACGCAGGAGAATCACTTGAACCTGAGAGGCGGAGGTTGCAGTGAGCTGAGATTGCGCTATTGCACTCCAGCCTGGGCAACAAGAGCAAAACTCCATCTCAAAAAAAAAAAAAAAAAAAAAAGAAAAAATTCTCAAAAAAGATTTTTTTAAAAAATCCATTTTCAGAATTAAGAAATGCTTTACTGGCCGGGCGCGGTGGCTCATGCCTGTAGTCCCAGCACTTTGGGAGGCTGAGATGGGCGGATCACGAGGTCAGGAGATCGAGACCATCCTGGCTAACATGGTGAAACCCCATCTCTACTAAAAAAAAGTACAAAAAACTAGCTGGGCGAGGTGGTGGGCGCCTGTAGTCCCAGCTACTCGGGAGGCTGAGGCAGGAGAATGGCGTGAACCCGGGAGGCAGAGCTTGCAGTGAGCTGAGATCCGGCCACTGTGCTCCA
Organism: Piliocolobus tephrosceles; assembly: GCF_002776525.5. Taxonomy (NCBI): domain Eukaryota; kingdom Metazoa; phylum Chordata; class Mammalia; order Primates; family Cercopithecidae; genus Piliocolobus; species Piliocolobus tephrosceles. The sequence goes on along the minus strand of NC_045443.1, from coordinate 109,807,519 downwards.
GCCTGGGCAACAGAGCGAGACTCCGTCTCCAAAAAAAAAAAGAAATGCTTTACTGCTTGCTGCCAGCCTTTTGTACCATCATTGAAGGCTCAGAATCAGTCCCTGAATGGATCTTGCATTATGGTGGCAGGGACAAGTTTTCTGAACTTGTTTTAGAAATCAGAAACTGGGCTGGGTGCAGTGGCTTACACCTGTAATCCCAGCACTTTGGCAGGCGGATCACGAGGTCAGGAGTTTGAGACCCGCCTGGCCAATATGGTGAAACCCCCTCTCTACTAAAAATACAAAAGTTAGCCAGGCGTGGTGATGTGCACTTGTAATCCCAGCTACTTGAGGGGCTGAGGAGGAAAGGGAGGGAAGATCACTTGAGCCCAGGAGGCCAAGGCTTCAAGTGAGCTGAGATCCTGCCACTGCACTCCAGCCTGGGTGACAGAGTGAGACCCTGTCTCAAAAAAACAAAAAATACCCAATAAAAGGCCACATTCATAGGGGCCCTCTGGGGTGGTGATGATGCCCTGACACATCCTCCCTGCCTCACCATGGACTTTTCTAAGGGAAGCCAAAGGCTTCTGCTTGGATCATTCAGCCTAGAGAGCCTCTTTCAGAAGGGGGGTTCCCCTTCTGAAAGAGGCTTAGGTCTGTCTTTGAGCACTCTTTGGATTGGACAGAGGTGGCCTGTAGGAAGGAGACACCTGATACCGCCCCCTTCCCCCGGTCCCCAGGGTAATGTTCCCAATATGACAGGTGGCCCAAGGTGCTACAGGCTCTGGAATTAGAGGCTGTGCCAGGCATCTGCCTGCCTGCCTGCCTGCCTGCCTGCCTTTCTTGGGTTAATAGCCCAATATTTGTGGAATAAGGACATGCACCCTTTCTGAAAACCTCACACAGTGTCTACCCACCCAGAAGGTCATGTCCGGAATTCGGTGCCCACAGATGCTTCAGTGAATATTTCACCCAACATTTTTCTGGAAGTACATTTTTTCAGTCCCCTGAAGTGGGATCAGACAAGATATACTGCTCTGCAGTCTGCTTTTTTTCTTTTGAGATAGGGTCTGACTCTGTCACCCAGGCTGAAGTGCAGTGGCACGGTCACAGCTCACTGCAGCCTCAACCTCCTGGGTTCAGGTGATCCTCCCGCCTCAGCTTCTCCAGTAGCTGGGACTGCAGGCACATGCCACTATGACCAGCTAGTTTTTGTGGGGGGTTTTTTGTAGAGATGGAGTTTTACTGTTGCTCAGGCTGGTCTCAAATTCCTGGCCTCAAGCAATCTGCCTGCCTCAGCGTCCCAAAGTGCTGGGATTACAGGCATGAGCCACCTCGACTGGCCTGCAATCTGCTGTTTAAAAATTTGTCCACATCATCCCATATTATTCCACTTGATCATTTTCCTGGCTTCCTAGCTTTGCGTTGTTAGGTGCAGTGTAATTCAGCTAATCCCCTATCGATACACAGTTGGGTTGTGTCTGACATGGCTGCAGTAACACAGCCCTGCAGCAGTGCCCTCAGAAGCACACTGTGGCCCATCTGTTGTAAGAGCTCCACAGGTGAATTCTGGAATGGGCTTGCTGGGAAAAGAATAATGACATCAGTGACACCAGCAGCTGACAATTCTTGTGCATTTGGAACGTGCTGGGCACTGCTGTGTGCTTCACAGGCATCCTGTCACTGAATTCTTCTGACTGGCCAGGCGCAGTGGCTCACTCCTGTAACCCTAGCACTTTGGGAGCTGAGGCGGGAGGATGGCTTGAGCCCAGGATTTCAGAAATAGCCTGAGCAACACAATGAGACCCCATCTCTACAAAAAAATGTAAAAATCAACCAGGCGCATTGGCTCACGCCTGTAATCCCAGCACTTTGGGAGGCCAAAGTGGGCGGATCACAAGGTCAGAAGATCGAGACCATCCTGGCTAACACGGTGAAACCCCATCTCTACTAAAAATACAAAAAATTAACCAGTCGTGTCAGCGTGTGCCTGTAGTCCCAGCTAGTTGGGAGACTGAGGCAGGAGAATGGCGTGAACCCGGGAGGCAGAGCTTGCAGTGAGCTGAGATCGGGCCACTGCACTCTAGCCTGGGCGACAGAGCAAGACTCTGTCTCAAAAAAAATAAATAAAAATAAAAAAATAAAAATTTTAAAATTAGGCAGGAGTAGTGGCTTGCACTTGTGGTCCCAGCTACTGGAGAGGCTGAGTAGTGGGAGGATTGCTTGAGTCCAGGAGTTCAAGGCTGCAGTGAGCTATGATCACCACACTGTGCTTCAGCCCAGGCAACAGAGCAAGAGTTTGCCTCTAAGGAGAAGAAAGTTTTGTAACACACTGCAGGCTGATGCTATTATGAGCTCCTCCTTCATCCTCACGCGCTGCTGCCAACTCTCGGGAGTGAGGCACGGGTGGGTGCCTGGTGCCACCTCCCAGAATGCTGCAGCATTCCCACTCCCGCCAGCGTGCTTGGCTTGCTTCTTTTGAAAGAACTCTCCCCATGAGGAGCTGTACAGGCACCAAGAAACAACCTGGAAGGCGAGGCTGTCTTCTCAATGTGCTCCAGGAGCTGAGGACAAGACTCTGTAAGAGAAATTAAACAGTCATCCCAGTGCACCCCACCTCACTTTGCCCTTCTCCCGCTGTCCCCACCCCCAGGTGCGCCTGCATTGATGTCCGACATGCACAGAAGGCCTCAAGAAAGTGGACCCTGGAGATGGACGTGGCGCTCGTGCAGTACATCAACCAGCTGTGCCGCCACCTTGCCATCACACCCGCACGGCTCCATCCCCACGAGGTGTACCTGGACCCTGCGGACGCTGCTGACCCCAGAGTGGCCTGTCTCCTGAGTATGTGGCCCTGGGCCTGTCCCCTCCCCTGCTGCCTGATGCGGGCACGTCCCCTGACAAGGGGCGTTTACAAGGGCTAGATTCATTTAGACGCCCATCAAACGGACACTTCAGAACATGAACACCTGCTACGCGCCAGGTGCGCAAGGAAAAGGGGGCTGACGAAACAGGGAGAGCAAGCCAGGGGGCCGGGACTGTGGCCTAATTAGTCTGGGGCCTTTTTAAATGCCCATGAAAGCAAAGCCAGGGAGCAGATACAGAAATGCATGGCTGCAGGGGATGCCCAGGCCACTGCCTGGAGGCCCCACTGAGGCCAGGCTGCCATGGGGGTGAGAAGCATTTACAGTCTGATAGCTTGCAGTGGAGGCATTAGCCTTCATAATGGAGAACACCATGTTTTTATTAAAAGCTAGGATTGCAGGAAGTCCCATTCAGGTGCCCCTGTCTTTCGAAAGAGAGAAAGCTGTTCTCTGGGTCGGGCGCGGTGGCTCATGCCCGTAATCCCAGCGCTTTGAGAGGCCAAGGCAGGCAGATTACCTGAGGTCGGGAGTTCAAGACCAGCGTGACCAACATGGAGAAACCCCATCTCTACTAAAAATACAAAATTAGCCGGGCGTGGTGGCACATGCCTGTAATCCCAGCTACTTGGGAGGCTGAGGCAGGAGAATCGCTTGAGCCCAGGAGGCGGAGGTTGCAGTGAGCCGAGATCACGCCATTGCACTCCAGCCTGGGCAACAAGAGCAAAACTCCGTCTCCATAAAAAAGCTAGGATTGCACACAAAATATAAATTGTTAGTTCCCAGACGTCCCCCCTTTACAAGGTGTTGGCGAGCAGCTCATTACACTCGTACCAGGGGCTGTGCTCAGCCACTTGCCTCATCAGCAACAGGTGCAGAGCCCTTGCTCTCTCCTGGGTGCCAAGGAGGTAAAGGTGGGCAAGAGGTTGTCCCTGACTTCCGCCTGTGGCAATGTGGAGGGTGAAGAACTGAAGGGCAGTGTGCCAGTAGCACAGTTTACTGGTTTTGATATGACATCGCCATTGGGGGACGCTGGGTGAAATGTACACGGGACTCTTTGTGCCATTTTTGCAACCTCCTATATTATTATTTCTTTTTTTTTTTTTTTTTTTTTTTTTTTTTTTTTTT